>NC_133777.1:43373387-43471176 GCF_003597395.2 Chelonoidis abingdonii
TTAAGTCCATAAATGGCTATTAGCCAGGATGGGTAAGGAATGGTGTCCCTAGCCTCTGTTTGTCAGAGGATGGAGATGGATGGCAGGAGAGAGATCACTTGATCATTGCCTGTTAGGTTCACTTCCTCTTGGGCACCTGGCATTGGCCACTGTCGGTAGACAAGATACTAAGCTAGATGGACCTTTGGTCTGACCCGGTACAGCTGTTTTTATAAATCGATGGTCTAGCCTCATCTAGATACTGTGTGCAACACAGGGTGTGCCATCTCCAGAAGGATAATGCAGAGCTAGTGGGGTTCAGAAAAGGCTAATAATGGTCAGAGGCCTAGAAACGCTCTCCTGTGAAAAGAGATTGAAAAGACTGAGATTGTTACCTTAGAAAGCAGATGAAAAAAGCAGGGACATGAAAAAAAGTCCATAAAATACTCACTGGTCTAGAGAAGGGTAGAGCAAGTTTGTGTTCTTCCTGTCTCTGAACACAAGAACTAGGGGGCATTTAATGAAATTAAAAAGTGCCAAATTTATAACTGCTAAAAGGAAATCCTTTATCATGCAGTGTGCAATTTAACTGTAGAACTCACTGCCATAGGAAGCTACTGAGGCCAAGAACTTAACAAGATTCAAAAAGGGACTGGACATTTCTATTAACAACAAGGCTATTCAGAGTCATAGTTAATACTAAACACTTTTTGGAAGGGGCATTAAATCTTTTGCTTTAAAGCTTAAAGCTAATCTCTAAATAGTAGACAGGCACTGAGCTAGATGGATGTTGGTTGTTATCCAGCCTCGTGAGTCCTATGTTCCTAGCAGTGATCTAACTCCATTGCATATTGCACTGTTCTCTGACACGACATACCATGGTGGTCATGTTACTGTGTCTGTATTTTCATGAAATAATCACCAATGATTGTTTGGGTACTGGAGGTGGGGGACTTTCCATTTGCATTATGATTACTCCTCCTCACTGCAATGAATACACTTCTCTTTTACTTTGGATTAGACCTAGCGTTTACAATCACATGCTGAGGTCCCACAATGCTCTGTCAGCTGGGACCCCTGATACTGTATTTGCAGAGTTAGTCTGGCATTCCACCATTATAAGCTTGATTTACATGAAAGCCAGAGCTCCCTTTCACTTCTCTCTTTCAATAGGCCAGATTAGGTTAGGGTTACCATATTTCAGACTGAGGTCCCAAAAAGAGGACACGGGTGCCGGGAGAGGAGAAAGGGCTAGAGTAGGGATACAGTTCAGGGAGCTGGAGGGGGTACTTCCAGTGGGGGTACTCACTGGAGGTGCAGGGCAGAGTATTGCTCCTTGTCACGTTGGCAGGGCAGCCGGGGCAAGCCCAGGACACAGTGACAGCTGTCAGTCAATGCCTCCCCAGGGCTGGTAGGTATAGGTGCAGGGAAATGGACCAGTCAGCTCTGGGTTCAGGGGAATGAACCAATCAGGGATCTTTCTGAGCTACAGCATCTGCTCTGAAAAAAATCTGGCCATTTCCTCTTAATTGAAAAATCTGCCGGAACAGAGGGTGGAGGATCAAAAAAAGAGGCAATATCTGGGAAAACCTGGATATATGGAAATCCTAGATTAGATGGACAGACAGAAAGTCCAGGGAACCCAGTTCCACTTACCTCAAACGAACAGCAGTTCTGTAAAGACAAAAATGAAAAACTAACATCAGCTTTGAAACTTCCTGGTATTAATGCTCTGTAAAGAATCCAAAGTAGTGGAATTACTGAAAACAAAGGTGGAAAATACCTACTAGATCACTCCTCCTCCACACCCCCAGGCTAGTGCAGGTTTGCTCCTTATGCTGTATTTTCCAGGGCTTTGACCAGTCTAGTTTTAAATTATTCAGGCAATGGGATTCCTATCACTTCTCTTGAGAAATCATTTTAAAGTCAAAAGATCTCAATGTTAGAAGCAGGGAGATGGAGAGACCACAGCACAGTGGGCATTACATTTTTTTTTAGGTGCAGCATATTTTTCTAATGATTAAGATTTTGAGCAGGGGATTGGACTAGATGACCTCCTGAGGTCTCTTCCAACCCTAATCTTCTATGATTTTAGTTATAATCAGAAGTGAAAGTAAGCTGGTACGCCCCGGTATGGCATACTGGCAAGAGCCAGTTTGCCGTACCGGGGCGGCCTGGCTTCCCCCAGGGGAAATTTAAAGGGCCTGGGCCTCCCAGCAGAGGCTGGAGCCCCAGGCCCTTTAAATTGCCACCAGAGCCCCACTGCTGGAGCCCTGGGGTACGGCTGCGGGGTTCTGGGGGCTATTTAAAAAGTCCAGGGCTCCTGCTGCTTCTACCTCCCTGGCCCTTTAAATAGCTGCCAGAGCCACACTGCCACCACTTCAGGGCTCCAGTGGCCATTTAATGAGCGAGGGCTGTAGAAGCAGGGGAGCCCTGGGCCCTTTAAATAGCTCCCAAAGCCCAGGGGCAGCAGGGGGGCTCCAGGGGCTATTTAAAGGCCCCAAGGCCCCAGCTGCCCCGCTCCTCTAAATAACCACAGGAGCCCTGCCACTTCCTCAGGGCTCCGGCAGCTATTTCCAGAGCCGGGGCTGTAGAAGCAGGGAAGCACCAGGCCCTTTAAATAGCCCCCAGAGCCCCAGGCTGCTGCTGCTACCCTGGTGGGGAGGGCACTTACCTTACAGGGTGGGCTGGGGCTGGCTCTGACTCCCTCAGCCACGCCCCTTCCGTCCTAGGCCCCACCCCTTCCGGGGGCCAGAGCTGGCCCAACGTACCAGTGAGTCACGGGACTTACTTTCACCCCTGGTTATAATTTCCTTTCTGCATCTGCTCCCTGCCAGTGGTGACAAGTCAGGAAGCAATGGGCCAACTCTGATTGCCATGCTTTCTTTACCTGATAATGGCAGACACTTCTGGTCTGCCCATGCAGCCCTGAAGCAGCTCCAGTTTTCACCTCTCCACCCCCATGCATCTATATTTCAGCAAAGAGGAGAATGTTTCTCTCAGCCATTGCTGAAATGACTCAATGCCTTTGATCAACAAAGAATTACAGCAGTAAGTCAGTATTGCCAACTCCAAGCATTTAAAAATCATGAGACTGATTTAAATAATAGATTTTAGATTCCTTTTATTTGCCTTTGGGGTGCACTTAGGTCACCTTTTCATGCTTTTCTCAGACTTGCAAGAGAGTTAGAAACTTGCTTTAAAAAAAAAATAAATAAGAGCTGAAATTCCCAAATAACCACTTGCTTCTAGAAGATGGTGCTTTAAGTAAAACCCCAACTATCACAATAAAAATACAAGCATTGGCAACACTGCTCACATCTAACCCCATGTTAAGAGCTGGGCTCAGAAAGCCTCTTGCCGTGCAGATCAACAACTTTATAGAACCTACAAACTTACAAACCATTCTACATATTCTTAAAAGCTAGTAGGTGGAATCTGAACCAGATTAGATGGACAGAAGGAAAGCCAAGTGAATCCCATTCTGCTTACCTTAGATGAACTGCTGCCCATCTGTAAAGACAAAAATGAAAAACTGATATCAATCCTCAATGAAAATTACACTTCTTCGTGTTTTTATTTCTTTTCTCTATTCCTGTACATCCTCTCTATAATTTAATACTCCTTTTTTATACTTTATAAACCCACAGTGGGTTTATGGAGAGTTTTCTTCTTTACTCTAAGGAACTTCTTGTCCCATACCAACTTAATAATTCTTCTTTGAATGACCTCATTCTTCTTGGTAACTATACTGATAGGGCCTGAAACTAATGTTTTGGAACAAATTCATTTTAACCACGGCTAGACAGCATATATGTTTGATTGAAATAATGTACAAGTTTTCAGTTCTGAAATACGGGAGGAAAATTAATTTCATATAACTGACAGGAGTTAATATTTCTCCTAACCTCAAAGTACCAGACCTCAGAAACTCAAAATGTCTCTTGCAGCAGCTTAATCATAGATTCTGCCAACCCTAGATTTAATGTTTCAGATTTATTTAATTAATTGCATAGCCAGACTCTGCTGAATTAATTAATTGATATCAGAATGCACATAATAGATTGCACTGGATTGGTAACATTAGTATCACATCATCTACACCCAACACAATTTTATATTCTGTTTTATTAATTGTAACACTTGTTATGCTACTGTTCTGACTTTTTTGTGTGCGTGCACCTGGAACTCCATAAAGAGGGCAAATAAAGAGACGGGGTAGAGGACAGCCTTCTCTGGTGCCTCTTTGTAGCTGAAATTCACTGAAGTCTATCCCATTCACTTTCATCCTAGCAGTGCGCGAATCATATAATACATTCGTCCAAATCTTCACATTGTCTCCAAAACCCACCCATAGAAGTCCTTTTTATAGAAGTCCACTCTTCTCTAGCAAAGCCTTCTCAGTGCCTAGGAATAGCAGTAGACTTATTGTTGTTATTATCTGCATATTATGAATTGTTTCTATGATTTGTCTAACGTTATCATTCTGTGTATTATGTCTGAAACCTGTTTGACCAACGTGTATTAACTGCCTGCTTTTATTCTTCTGGCAGGGTCTTTGAAAATATTTTCATCTATACATTAAGAAAGAAGACATAGTATCTTGTCTTTTTGTAAATTGGCTATTACTGCTATGTCCATGTCTTTCACTGTATGGGGAATCTGTCTTACTCTCTAACAAACTCATTAGAGTGGCTAGTTTACCCGCAATGATATCTCATGTCATCTTATAAAACCCTATTGAGAACACATCTGATCTTGGGGATTTTTGTCATGGCATTGATTTATTTGCCCCCCTGAAATCCTCTTCCTGCATTGGTCTTTCTAAGCAAATCAACCGTTCCTGAGCTAACCTGGGCATCCTTTTTTAAGGCCTGGCTTGACAAAGCCTTGGCTGGGATGATTTAGTTGGTGTTGCTCCTGCTTTGAGCAGGGGATTGGACTAGATGACTGTAACCAGGCGTACTCACCCCCGCGGCGCCTCCTGCTGGTTGCTTTAGGGAATTAGCTCAAACTGCAGCTGGAGCGCCCTCTGCAGGCCAGTGATCCGCCTTCTGGTTTCTGGCCCCACGTCCCTCCCTGGACCCCAGAGCCCCTTTTACATGGGGTGCTGCCCCCCTGGCAGTAACCCCTTTTCCTTCAGGGTTTCCCCTCCCTGGGAACTCCCCCACTCTATCCCCACTTTGCCTCAGGGTCTTGGCAACTGCCCAGTCATTAGCTAGCCCCACGCCCTGGGGCAGACTGCAGTGTTAGCCTCTCATCATCGGCAAAGGGGTTTGGGCCTGCTGCCTTGGCCTACCCCAAGGTCGCACCCTGCAACCCCAGTACCCCCTAGCCTACTGCTAGGCCACAGCCTGGGGCTCTCTAGGTAGGAGCTCCCCAGCTCCTCTGCCTTTCCCCAGCCCTGCTGCACGCTAGGTACCTTGTCTCAGCAGCCAGGCCCTTCTCCCTCTGAATGCAGAGAGAGACTCTTGGGCTCCTGGCTTCTCTGCCCTTTTATAAGGGCCTGTGGCTCAGTTTGGGGCGTGGCCCCAGCTGCTGCCACTTCCCCCAGTCAGCCCCACTAAACAGGCTGCTTGCTCCTTCCCTGGGCTGTTTTAACCCCTTCAGGGCCGGAGCAGAGATCCACTCTGCTACAACGACCTTCTGAGGTTTCTTCCAACCCTAATATTCTGTGATTCTATGCTGCCTCATTAATACATTCCCTAATTTTCTCCAGAGCTGCTTTAAAATTGGAGGCCTGAAGATGTATATAAAGTTTCCTAGATTCTTCAACAATCTGTCTGTGTTTATGTAGGGGAGGGAGGAGCGCAGATGCATTCATTGCCTGTATTTGATTCTTTTCTTCTCATAATTGATAGGCAAGGAGTTTATTAGCCTTATTCCCTTCATAATATCTCTATTTCAGCTAGCTGAGAGCCCTTTCAGTTTTCTCTATATGTATGGTAGTTAATTGCCCTCAAGAAAGCAGAGGCATTTAATATATACTTCTTTTATGCAAGGTTAACAGGTTTTCAGTCTTCTGTGTTAATATTACTTTTTTTGCTTCCTTTCTGAGACAGCAGGCTAATTAATTTGCTTCTTATTACTGCTTTCATGCATCCCCAACAACATTTTTAGATTAGTATCAAAACAGGACTTAGTTTCTCTTTTGATAATATCCAAAATAACTGAGTCTTTCATTAAGCAGTAATTCTGCTTCCAAGGCTTTCCTATAGCACCACCATAATTGATTTGAAATATCCAAACGTGGGGGCACAGTATCTGAATCTACAATATCTGTTACTAAAGATGGTGAGACCAGGATGTTATTAATCTTGGTGCATGAATTTACAGAGTTAGAAAAATAGATATATTTTTTCTTATAAGGGTGCTGGTGCCTTTAGGTGTCAGGAAGCCCAGCTTAATTACATTTTCTCTTGATTTTGCTCTTATTTAATGGTTTTTCCAATTTTTATTAGCTGATTTATCCATGAAGTGATTTAGTGGCATATTGAGGTCTCCTCCAATTAACATTTTCCTTATTGCAAAGTTTATAATATTAGCCAAAAATTCATCAGCAAACAACTCCTGCCAGGACTTAGCGGAATAGACTAGGGCTAGTGTAGAACCTTCACTGGACACTGTGCCCCTGACAAATATAAATATACATATGACCTAATTCCTTTTTAAAGCTCTGGCAGATTCTTTTATATTAAAATTGCTATCTTTATCTTATCTGAGGGAAAGAATTATTGGATGCTAGTTTATAGTCTTAACTTTTTATTTTTTTTAATAATAGCTTTCCTGACAAATACAATGTCTGGCCTTGCCTTTGACAATTCACTTACCACTAATTTTCTTTGGGTTGGACATCAACGCACCATGCACATGAATGGAGCAGGCTTTAATGTTCAGTCTCACCATTTAATTTTCACACTGTGTATTGCTATTGCCTCTTGCTGTTCCCTCTTCCAATTGCTGCACAAATTTAGGCCAAGACAGATTTCTTTCTGTTCCTTTATTTCACAAGTGATGCAATATACTGGATTACATTTACAGGTCAACTATGCCAGATAAACTTTTCTACTGAAGCATACAACATTATTTACTAACTGTTTCTGTTCCCTTTCCCCCAGTTCCTACCCCTTAGTTCCCACCCTGCATTTCTTCTCTTACTATCAGCTGTTTCCCGCTAGGTTCTCCTTTCTTCTTCAAGGCGGGGCTAGTTTCCTGCTGGGAAGTGGGTATAGACTTGAGAAAAACCAAGCCTTGTCAAACATTCTCATAGCACAGGCTATTTTAAGATTGTTCTGTAACCCTGAGGCATCTTATAGACTAACAGACGTATTGGAGCATGAGCTTTCATAGGTGAATACCCACTTCGTTGGATGCATGCTTTTACAGATCCAGACTAACACGGCTACCCCTCTGATACCTGTAACTTTGAGTTTCCTTATTCTTACATTTTGCACCCTAAGTGACCCTTCTCCAGTATTCCACTATTTATAGCTCTAAAATGAAGCTTATTTACTAGACAGCTGGGTCCCTTGTTACACCATCATAAACTTTGTTTATTAAATCCAATCAACCACAACATTTAGTTATCAGAAACTGTAAGGCCCACTAAGCACACTGCGTCCATGGGAAGGGTCCTGGGTGCGATACAGGCCAGCTTCCATTGCACTATATTAACTGCCCGAAAACTTGGTTAATTCAGAGTTAAGGTTGCCCAGCGGGGCCCCTCCAGAACATTAAATTCAGTGATAGTCAAACCTCTGAAAACCAGGAAATGAAGAGTTAAGTTTCACACCACCACCCCTGGACTGCAACTTTAACCATATCAGTCCCTTTACTGCCTCTGCAGCATCTTCTCCTCTCCTGCCTATCCAGCACAGCCTGGTCCTCACTCCCTAGTCCTCCTTCCCCCCCTCAGACAGAGATAGACACCTACAGATCTCTATCAAGCGTTCTTAAAACTACAATACACACCTGGGGAAGTGAAGAAACAGCTTGACAGAGTGAGATAGGTACCCAGAAGTCACCTACTACAAGACAGGCCCAACAAAGAAAGTAACAGAATGCCACTGACCATCACCTACAGCCCCTAGCTAAAACTTCTCCAGCCCATCATCAAGGATCTACAACCGATCCTGAAGGATGATCTCTCACTCTCACAGACCTTGGGAGATAGGCCAGTCCTCGCTTACAGACAGCCCCCCAACCTGAAGCAAATACTCATCCGCAACTACACACTACACAACAAAAATACTAACCCAGGAATCAATCTCTGCAACAAACCCCATTGCCAACTCTGTCCACATATCTATTCAAGGGATACCATCGTAGAACCTAATCACATCAGCCACACCATCAGGGGCTCGTTCACCTGCACATCTACCAATGTGATATATAACATCATGTGCCAGCAATGCCCCTCTGCCATGTACATTGGCCAAACCGGACAGTCTTTATGCAAAAGAATAAATGGACACAAATCAAACATCAAGAATTGTAACATTCAAAAACCAGTAGGAGAGCACTTCAGTTTCCCTGGACACTCAATAATGGACTTAAAAGTGGCCATTCTTAAACAAAAAAAAACCTTCAAAAACAGTCTTCAACAAGCAACTGCAGAACTGGAATTAATTTGCAAACTTGACACCATCCCACTGGGCCTGAATAAAGACTGGGAGTGACTGGGTCATAGAATCATAGACTATCAGGGTTGGAAGAGACCTCAGGAGGTCATCTAGTCCAACCCCTTGCTCACAGCAGGACCAATCCCCAACTAAATCATCCCAGCCAGGGTTTTGTCAAGCCTGACCTTAAAAACCTCTAAGGAAGGAGATTCCACCACCTCATAGAAAACACATTCCAGTTTGCTTCCCTCCTGCTAGTGAAAAGTTTTTTCTTTTTCCAACCTTAAACCTCGCCACACTTGCAACTTGAGACCATTATCCCTGTTCTGGATCAGTACAAACGAGAACAGATCTAGATCTCCTGTCTGCGACCCCCAAGGAGTTGAAAGCAGCTTATTCAAATCCCTCCTCCATTCGTTCTCTCGTAGCTACACAATCCCAGTTCCCTCAGCGCTCTCCTCATAATCATTGCTCCAGCCGCCCTTATACATTTTTGTTGCACCTCACGCTGATGACTCTTTCCATTTTCGCATGCTTCATGACAACTCGGTGAGGAAGTCTCCGAAACTGGACTCGACAATCGGGGGCTCACATATTCAAAGAGGGGGACTGATCAGACCCTCGATCTGCTCGCAGTTGCCCTCAACTTATACACCCAAAATGCCATTGCGCTTTCTGGCAACCAGGAGTATACGGTTGACTGCATAGCTCAGCGTTCTCTGCCACTGTAACCCTAGATCCTTGCTGAGATGCGTCCTAGCATTCGGTTCCGTATCTGTAAAGATGGAGAGAATTCATTCTGTCCAAAGTGCGGGTCTGCACTGATCCTTGCTGACCTTCATTCAGTTGTACTGTTTGGCCCAATCTCTAGATTTGTCGGATCCCTCTGTATCATATGCCGCGACCCTCAGCATACTCTACCACTATTCCACGTTTGTGTCATCTGCAACGTTGCTGAGAAGTGCAGTCCCATGCCACTTCCAGATCATAAATGAGATATTGAAAACAAAACCAGCCCAAGGACTGTTATGGGGCACATCCGGCTTCGATACGGCTGCCTAACTAGACATGGAGCTGTTGTCACTATCCCGTTAGACCCAATGACTAGGCAGCTATTACCTATCCACATCATAAGTCCATTCATCAAGCTCATATTTTTAACGTTGTGGCAAGAACCGTGGGAACCGTATTCAAAAGCTTGCTAAATCAAGACATAACACGGGCTCCACTGCTTTCCCTTCATCCAACAGACCAGTTATTCCTCTAGAAGGCCTTAGTAGTCAGACATGACTTGCCCTTGGAATCCATGCTGCTGTCCCTTGGTGCTTCCTGCTTCAAGTGCTTCAGAATTTGATTCCTGTGAGGACCTCTCCATGCGATTATAAAAGGGCACTAGAGGTACGGCTGACCTGGCTGTATTCCCGATCTTCCTTTTTCCTTTAATTAAAGATTGGCACTACACCTTAGCCTCTTTTACAGTCCTTCCGGACTCTCCCTGTCGCAGGTTTTCAAAGTATATATGGCCAACTGGCTCTGCAATCGAATCATCTGGCAATCCCTTACACCTCGGATGTCAGCGCATGCGCCGCCCGGCCCATGACTGTTGCTCATCCAGTTTTTTCTAAAATAGTCGCCGACCCACTTTCTTCTCCACAGAAGGCTTGTCACGTCTCCCCATTACTGTGCTGCAGTGCAAAGCAGTCGGAGCGACTTGGTTGTGAAGACAGAGGCAAAAAAATCATTGAGTGTGCATTAGCTTTTGTAATCCCTCTGTCACTAGTTGCCCCCTCAATTCACAAGTAAGGGCCTACGCTTTACTTGACCTTTTCTCTGTTGCTAATGTACTGAAGAACCGCTTTTGTTACCCTTTCATCTCTTGCTAGCTGCACTCCACAGTGATTGGCGCCTCCTTGATTCACTCTGCATGCTCCCGAGCAAATATTTTTATACTCCTCCCTGGTCATTTTGTCACAATTTCCACTTCTTTGAAGTCTTTTTTGCATTTAGAATCAGCAAAAAGTTCATTTTCCTCTTTATATTCAACTCCTTTCTTGTCATACTGTTGAATAGTCACATTCCCCTTGATCGAATTAGCTCTTTGCATGCCCGCAACTTGGTAAGGCAACTCCCATCTTTTCATGTGTTTTATATTTATACCTGCCTACTCTATTTTCACTCCATGCATCTGATGAAGTGGGTTATACCCCATGAAAGCTTATGCCCAAATAAATTTGTTAGTCTTTAAGGTGCCACAAGGACTCCAAGTTGTTTTTGCTGATACAAACTAACACGCCTACCCCTCTATAACCTTTTAACAACTGTTTTTAGAGCAATCACGTGCTACTCTTGTGTAGTATTTCCTGGTTTCAGGATGGCTCATCTTCTATTTCTTGTAATTTAAACCACAACAGGTTTATGTGCCTTTCAACTTCATTTCAAAGCTCTGAGTAACTTGTTTCTTTTGTGTATGACCTAATTTCTCCAACTATGTGTGGCCCATCGGGGTGGAGTGTGTCTTGGCCATTCCTCAGGTGTATTCCCCACACTGAAGTCTCTCTTTCTTCTTCATCATTGTAATTTATTTGTATTAACGTAACACCTAGGAGCCCTAGTCGTGGACCAGAACCTCATTGTGCTAGCTGCTGTACAGACACAGAATAAGACAGTCCCTGCCCCAAAGAGATACAAGAGAACAGATGGCTACTGACAGACCGGGACAGGATAAGCAGACAATGAAACAATACTAGTGTGCATGGTAGGTAAGGGTCCCTACACTGGCTCCTCCTTCTCTGTCACATCAAACATAGCTGTTTGTCTTCACTTTCAAGGTTCTATATGGTGAATCCCCACCTTTATTTCTCATTTCAAATTCACTGATGCGCGCCTCTGATTGGACCACGATCCCAGCCTCCACTGCCCACTTGTCACGTTTTCATACAGGCAGTTCTGTGCTTTCTCTCATGCCACTCCCTCATGCCTGGGCAGCGCTCTCCATAAACATCTGCAAAAGTCACTCATTATCCTCCTTCAAATCCCTCCTCAAAACTCTCCTTTGCTGTGATTCCTACAACAAACCTGACTAGGGTTAGGCTGCTAATGCACTGAGACCAATGCCTGTCATGCTGGCACGTATTTTCTCATTGTTTCTTTGTCTGTCTGTTTCCCTCTGTTGTCTCTTGTCTTATACTTAGATTGTAAGCCCCTTAGGGTGCCCCAAGGTCCGATTTTGGTCCCTGAATATGCAATTTCAATATTCTTTTGTTTAAAAGTTATAAGATAACGATACAACGAAATAGCTCACACTTCACTTCTTGCATTACAATCTAGCGAAGGCCTGATTTTAGGGCAAGTTACCTGCAATGGAATCATGAGATGCTTTAAACGGTTTTATCATCTTTTTCCTGCATCCTGATTTAACAGACCTTTCTAGTGTAATCTTTCTGACAGGTGGAGCCGGGAGCAACCAGGGCTGGGTTCCATATCTAGGGGTTCCTTTTCAACAATACAACACAGAACTGGCTCAAGCCCCCACCCAGTAATCTGGGAAAATTACACACCACTCCTAGGTACCTTTGAGACGCAATACTTCCCCTCTCACAAGCACAGAGTCTGAGTGTACAAAAGAAACTTTTTATGAAAGAAGGGAAATCACCCAACATTAATTAGGAAAAATGTCACAAGCAGGATTCATAATCATAAAACTGTGAGCAGGACACCCACCCCAGAGTGCTTGGGGCAGTGTCTCCTGCCTCATGTTCCTGAGTTCTACCACCAACAGTTCCTTTACTGTGCCCCTCTCTGCTCCCTCACCACACCCCACTCACAGTGGTTGTCCTGGGTCAGTGAGGTTGTAGGGTTCAGAGATGCAGCTGTGTGAGTTCACCTTCAACCCAGGGAAGAAGGCACCTTGCTTGCCCCCTCATCTGAGCACTTGCTCTGGCTGGCCACACTACCGGGTTCCGTTCTGCTCTTCTGGCTGCCACACCAGCTGCTCGTTCCTCTCCACCCCCACCAGTCTCCTGCTCACTGTTTCTACCTGTCTCTCTGCTGTGACCTCTGCAGGTTAGTCTTGAGATTCCACCCAACTGTTGGTGATTGTCAGCTCTAAGTGGGGGAACCAGAAGCAGGCTGGGAGGAAACATTGTCCCACCACAAGTGATTTCAGCTCTATTGGGCACTTAAAATAGCAAGATACTCCTAATGGAGCCTATTTAGCTCTATCTTTGAACCAGGGGAGGGGGGCAGATTAGACCAGGCACCTTAAAGAGAGTCCCCATCTTTCTTACTTTCACAGGGATCTGGCATTCAAGCCCCTGGCTTAGCAAGCTCCTTTCAGTTGAGGGTGACCCCCTCATCTGAGACAGGTTAAGCACAGTTCTGCTCCCGTTTACCCACACAAGACAACAACATTGATAACAACATTTCACTACCCCTGGATTCAGTACTAAAGGGATCTGTAACCCAACACCAGCCAAAGTTGATCACTTTGAGCAACACTGCTCTACCTGCTGGATATCCAGGCAGAGTAGGTCTGTTTATGTAAATACAGTTTGCTCCTGAGGTCTGTCCCTCTTCCAGTTAGCTGTCAGGGGAGAGCTCATTCTGACCCTGCTTGCATCCTCCCTCAGCCGAGAATTTGTTGTCCTGGAAAATCACGCTCTAAATCAGTGGTCCCCAACCTTTTTGGCTGGCAGGTGCCAGCCAAAGGACCACTGTGGCAGTGGAGCACCTGCCAAAATGCCGCTGAATTTTGGTGGCATTTCGGCGGCGATGCCTCTCGATGACATCACTTGTCGACGGCAGGCGGCATCAGCCAGAGGCGTCCCCGCCGAAATTCGGGGGTGATGCCTCTCGATGACGTCACTTGTTGGCAACAAGCGTCATCGAGAGGTGTCCCCGCCAAAATGCCGCTGAGGCATTTTGGCAAGTGCTCTCCCAGGGGCCAGGATGCGGGCGCATTAAGATGCCCCCACGGGCGCCATGGCGCCCACAGGCACCGCGTTGGGGACCCCTGCTCTAGATTATACCAACTACATGAGTTGTCCTCAAAGTGTCTGAGAAAACCCACTATGGCTGCCACAAGCCTATGATCTAAGTGTATTGTTTCTTCACTAACCACCTCAGGCACATCATAAGTTATCCTGTTTACTATTCTTATAACCCTGTCATGCCTATTGAGCGTGGGCATGGCAAGGACCGGGGGGACTCCTTCTTGGACTAGGGATGGTGAGGGTTCTCTTGAGGGTACTCCCACTACTGACACAGGCCCCTGTATCTCTTGTTATGGTACTGGAATGTCCAGAGCACCAGGGACACCTTCTACTTGTATGTCCCCTCTGTCCAACAACCTAGGTGTGTCATCACAGGCCTGTTTTTCTTCCAGGAGGTGTGGGAATGTTGGTGGGACAAGCTCATTATCCCAGACTCGTCTCATCATTGATGGAGGGATGGGTACCAGTAACAGGCCTAAATGCTTCTGCCATGGGGTTTAGAGCTGAAGAAGTGGAGCTCTCACCAGATTCAGCTGATGGAGGCTGGAATCTGGTCCCCATTCTAGGATATTCCATGGTAGTGTCCTTCTCCTCAGACTCACTCTCAGATGTGCTAGATAAGGGTGGATTAGCTCGACAGGGCCCACTGCATGTACAGGGTGGTGGATTTGGTCCAGCACCCTTTTTTCGCCCAGGTCCCATGTCATGGTCCCTTTCATATGGGGCACCTACCAATTCCCTCACAGGTAGTAAGAGGTTTCTGTGTACTGTCTTTATTTACCCTGGTCCCATTTCAGGTTTAATCTTGTAGACCAGCAGATCTCCCAGCTTTTCCACCACAAGGTAAAGTATTACTTTCCATCTGTCAGCAATCTTGTGTTTGCCAGCAACACCCAAATTTCTCAGCAGAACTCTGCCCCTGCCTGGAGCTCTTGCAAATGCACCCCGGCATCATACCGGTGCTTGTTATTACTGAGTTCTTGTGGGCAGCGGCCATAGCCAAGCGATAAGCATCCCACAGTTTTTCTTAGTCAGAAAACACACTGCTGCTCTGTCTCATAGCTATCTCCATCCTCTGATACCCCAAAGCACAGGTCTATGGGTAATCTTGGCTCTCGCCCAAACATCAAGAGATATGGAGTGACTCCCGTAGCATTGTCCTTTGTGGCGTTGTAGGCATGCACCAAAAATGCAACATGCTGGCTCCAGGTTGCCTTCTGCTCTGGATGTAAAGTCCCCAACATATCCAACGGAGTTGGATTAAATCACTCTGGATGAGGGTCACCTTGTGGGTAGTAAGGTGTTGTTTTGGATTTCTTAATTCCTGCCATCCTCAGCACCCTCCTTCAGAAGGTGACTCTCAAAGTCCTGCCCCTGGTCAGAGTGTATCTGAGGTGGGAACCCATACACTGAAAGATATTTCTCCCACAACATTCGAGCAATAGTGGTGGCCTTCTGGTCATGTGTGGGATATGCCTGCACATACCATGTCAAAAGAGAAGACTGAGAGGGACATGATAGCAGTTTTTAGGTATCTAAAAAGGTGTCATCAGGCAGAGGGAGAAAACTTGTTCACCTTATCCTCTAAGGATAGAACAAGAAGCAATGGGCTTAAACTGCAGCAAGGGAGATTTAGGTTGGACATTAGGAAAAAGTTCCTAACTGTCAGGGTAGTTAAACACTGGAATAAATTGCCTAGGGAGGTTGTGGAATCTCCATCTCTGGAGATATTTAAGGGTAGGTTAGATAAATGTCTATCAGGGATGGTCTAGACAGTATTTGGTCCTGCCATGAGGGCAGGGGACTGGACTCGATGACCTCTCGAGGTCCCTTCCAGTCCTAGAGTCTATGAATCTATGAAATGGTCAGTCACTACTAAAATGTTCCCAACATTTCTCCTGTCTGCTTCTAAAGACAAGAAATCAATTCATACCAGCTCCAAAGGTTTGCTGGTGGTGATATTCTTCAGATATGCTGCTCTAGTGGGCAGAGTTTTCCTTTGAACACATCTAATGCATGTTCCACATTTCTTGCGTCCTCTGCCATCTGGGGCCGGTAGAACCTACTATGAATAAGTTTTAGGGTTCTCTCCATTCCCAAATGTCCAAAGTCATCATGCAGGGCCCTCATGGCCAAGGCTCTGTACTCTTTTGGTAGCAATAGTTGTGTGTATTGATTTTGTGCTGTGATCCGGTGCAGCATTTCCTGTATCAGTTTTAGTTTGCTCCATTCCCTCAATAGTAGTCTACCCTCAGGGGCAGAGGGAATAATTGAAACAGGGTTTCGCCCCTCTCTTTTTGCAAGTAGTGTGTCACAAATGTCAGTATCTTGCAGGTGGGCTTTTTGCTAGTCGGCAACATTGAGCATGGGCAGCAAAGATTCGTCCAACACAACATAGTTCACTGAGGCAGGTGGCACACTTTCAGGGGGCAGGCCCAGAGCCTCTGCAACACAACTCTGAAGACTCTTGTGGGCTTCTGATTCTTGACAACTCCCATTGCAAATAGCTCTCACTCCATCCATAGGAAACATAGCAATTTCCGATGGCTACCAGTGACATAGCCAGGTTCTAACATCAGGGGGGAGCGAACACATACAGGCACCACCTGGCATATCAAATTACTAATTACATACTTCTAAATTTGTTATACATATTTATTTGTACTTAAAATAAAAACACAAGAATGATCCAGCTACGGAAGGGTTTGCACAGCCGACATTTCACAGGAGAACTTTAAGATTTACTTTCTAGAATCTAAAGTATATATAAGTATAATGACAGAATACAGTAGTTTATAATTGTCACAGGTTTTAAAAAAATACTGGCCATTTTTTCCAGTTACTAATTTTATTTTAAAATCAATCAATGAAATGCACTTTATTTATAGTAGATCGTAATACTAAAGCCACCAAAAACACATGACAAATACAAGTTTTATGAGAATTGGTGAGCAAAGATCTCATAGCTTTTCGGGGTTGGACAAAGCAATAATTTCCCTTAAAGTAGCTTTATTCATGGGTTGTTTTTTTTAAACAGAAGACATCTCTGTGACACAGGTTGGCAGTCTAACATTTTTGAAACACTGAGTACTGAAAGTTAGGGTTTTTAACCTGTGTACACACACACACACACACACACACACACACACACTAGACATCCCCTAAAATAGCTAGTTCCACATTATTCTTCAAACCTCAGATCAGAGAAATGCAGCTTTGCATTTGAGATACTGCATGACTGTAAAAAGAACAGGAGTACTTGTGGCACCTTAGAGACTAACAAATTTATTTCAGCATAAGCTTTCATGGGCTACAGCTCACTTCTTCAGATGTAGTACATTTTGCACTGCCTGCATCTACTCTGACATCAAGAGAGGAGAAGAGGACAAGACTGACCCTAGCATATGTGATTTTAAAAAAAAAAAAAAGGTGAGACCAGGGCCAGCTCCAGGCCCCAGCACGCCAAGCGCGTGCTTGGGGCAGCACGCCGCGGGGAGCGCTCTGCCGGTTGCCAGGAGGGCGGCAGGCGGCTCCAGTGGACCTCCTGCAGCACCGGACCCACGGGACCGGTGAGCGGCAGAGCGCCCCCTGTGGCATGCCGCCGTGCTTGGGGCAGTGAAATGGCTAGAGCCGGCCCTGGGTGAGACACACCCACCCACTATCAATGCAACAAGAAGGGAGAACAGTAGCTGGGCCAAGAAAGAAGATGCAATGAAACCCTCCTGTACCCACAACTGAGATCTGAAAAGCATCAGTCACTCTGCAGATCAAAGAAAGAAAGAGCAGCCAGTATTCAGACAGATAGGATCCTTATGACCTATATAGGAGAAGTGCACTTTCTAAGTAAACTGTAGCAGTTTCCCAACAGAGTTTTCTTATGGACTTATTTATTAGGATGCATCAGGCGAGGTATTTCCAGCAAGGATAAGGAGGTGTTAGTACCGTTATACAAGGCGCTGGTGAGACCCCACCTGGAATATTGTGTGCAGTTCTGGTGTCCCATGTTTAAGAAGGATGAATTCAAACTGGAACAGGTTCAGAGACGGGCTACTAGGATGATCCGAGGAATGGAAAATCTGCCTTATGAAAGGAGACTCAAAGAGCTTGGCTTGTTTAGCCTGGCCAAAAGAAGGCTCCGGGGGGATATGCTTGCTCTATATAAATATATCAGGGGGATTAACGTTAGGGAGGGAGAGGAATTATTTAAGTTTAGTACTAATGTAGGCACGAGGACGAATGGGTACAAACTGGATATTAGGAAGTTTAGACTTGAAATTAGACGAAGGTTTCTAACCATTAGGGGAGTGAAGTTCTGGAACAGCCTTCCGAGGGAAGTAGTGGGGGCAAAAGACTTATCTGGCTTTAAGACTAAGCTTGATAAGTATATGGAGGGGATGTTATGATGGGATAGTTTAATTTGGGCAATTGATCTTGGATTATCGGCAGATAAGTCTGCTCAATGGTCTGTGAGGGGATGTTGGATGGGATGGGAACTGAGTTACTGCAGAGAATTCTTTCTTGGGTGCTGGCTGGTGAGTCTTGCCCACATGCTCAGGGTTTAGCTGATCGCCATATTTGGGGTCGGGAAGGAATTTTCCTCCAGGGCGGATTGGCAGAGGCCCTGGAGGTTTTTCGCCTTCCTCTGCAGCGTGGGGCATGGGTCGCTTGCTGGTGGATTCTCTGCAGCTTGAGGTCTTCAAACCACAATTTTGAGGACTTCAATAACTCAGTCATGGGTTAGGGGTTGTTATAAAAGTGGATGGGTAGGGTTCTGTGGCCTGCCTTGTGCAGGAGGTCAGACTAGATGATCATATTGGTCCCTTCTGACCTATGAGTCTATGAGTCTATTAAGCAAAAATTAAGATTAGGAATCTGATTTAAATTATGTAAGTTTTCAGTTTTAGTTAACTGTGGAACTATTGCAGCTACTTTTATTTTACTCCTGCCTTCATAAAAAGCTACAGAGTTATAACAGATAATTACATGCTTTAATATACTGAGGACCGGGCCACCCAAGATGAAAACTACACCATGGAAGAGTCCTACAACCAGGTATTTGAGGCCAATCCCTTTATCAATGGAATCCTCTAATTTTTGACAATAATTCAAGGTCAGCCAGCCACCAAGAAGACCAGCACTATTCATATTCTGGTTTTGGATAAAACACCTGATCTTGCCTACATCATAAAAGCTTCCTCCCTGTGAGCCTACACCCCACTGCACCCTTTAGCAATAAAGTAACCATTAAACAAGTTCAGAATCAGTAGTCTTTTTCTTCCCAATTTAGTTTTAACAAAAAAAAGCTGGAACGTCAGTAGCTATGGAAGATGACAGTGCAACTACTAGGTATTGGTGGGGGAAAAGTGTGCTAGTAATGTCCTGGATATACTGGTCTGTTAAGTGTTATTGCTTTTAATATGCTAATACAAACACTGTAATAGAGTATTAATGTCCCAATGTACTGTAGCTTGTTTTAACTTACCCTAATACAAGAAGTGGTGCATGTGAAAAGTGTCTTAAAAGATGACACTACAGCAGTGATATTCCCAAGCCAGCATGCGTAGGGCTGGGGGTGGGGAAGGGGAGTGCATCTAGGTATAAGTATCATCTCTGACATCAACCAGGAACTTTTCCATAGTTCATTGCAATTTGGAAGTGTGATTATTATACCTTGTCTTACAAACACCAAACACCATTACATATGCACAAGGTCAATGATTCCCCTCCCCATATATACAGAGGGTAGACGGAAGGAAGTATCCCCTGACTTGGGGTATGTTTACACTGGAAAAGGGAAGTGTAATGTCTGGCTTGTGTAGACATACCTGTGCTAGCGCTGATCAAGCTAGTGTGCTAAAAATAGAAATGAAGCCACAGTGGTGCAAGGGGCTAGCCATCCTGAGCTGGAGGATTCTGAAGGGCTTGGGGTCTAGCAGAATTGTGACATCAGAGAGCAAGACCCACAGCCCTTTGGGTAGGAAGGGATTGGTGCAGAACCCAAGGCTTTGCCAGAGACTCAAGATGGAAGAGGTCTGTGCAAGGCCCCAGCATGCCCACCCTCATCAGCAGGCAGAAGCCATAGCCTCCCTCCCCCCACACCCAACTCTCTTCTCCTCCAAGGAGATCTCCAGTAGGAACAGGAGAGAGCAGATTGTTTCTAAAGGTAACAAATGTAGACAAAAAATAAAGGCTCAAAAGGCTTTTTTAAACATCTTGAGGCAACAGGAAGGGCCCAGCCCTTCCCTTCCCTCCCCAGCACTCTGTGTTCAAACTGATAAAGCCCTAACGGACAGATGAAGGCTGTCTTCTCCTTATCTTCTGCTCCCAGAGGGATCTGGCAGTATCCACTTCAAAGATCCAATACTGAGAACAACTGGCTTTTTTAAACATCTTGAGGCAGCAGGAAGGGCCCAGGCCTTCCCTTCCCTCCCCTCCTCTCCTCTCCTCTCCTCTCCCCTCCCCTCCCTGGCACTCTCTGTTGTGGGAGGGGAAGGCAGCTTGAAAACATTTTAAAAAACACCTTCAAAACTAAAGCCAACCTATGAAGAGTCCAGGCTGCAGACAGCACCCAGCACAGTGTGCAACTCAGTGATGCCCTTAGTGGGGCATCCCTGCAGCAGTTAGAGAACAGAGCTGAGACTGGAAAAAGCAAGATGCAGAATGACAGAGTACCCAGGACACAGGCTCTGGGGGTGGCACCAGTTCCCAACTTGGTGGGGGGGGGAGGCTTTAAGAGCAAAAACAAGATCTGGAGAGCAGCATCTTTCCCGAACTCTCCTAGCCCCCTGCAAAGCTGGGCTTCTCCTGCCTAAGGGAGGAAGGGCTCCATCAGGAGAACTCCTTCCGCTACATAAACTCAGCAGTCTCTGCGGGACCCCAGGCTGGGAGGGACAGGGGAGGGTGTTGCTAAGGAGTGGCACTGCCATGTCAGTGACAAAGGAGGGCCCTCAGCCCTTTTCCTGCCCCCTCACCCGCCCCTGGATCACACAGCCTGGTAAAAGCAAGAACGTAAATAAAAAAAGGTGCTACATAAAAGCTGTGGCCCAAGGTTCCAGCCCATGTGGCCAGCACATACTGAGCAGAGCCCAGCTGGTGCTATAGGCCAGGGGTTCTCAAACTGGGGGTCAGAAACCCTCAGGGGTCACAAGGTAACTACATGGTGGGTTGTGATCTGTCAACCTCCACCCCAAATCCCGCTTTGCATCCAGCATTTATAATAGTGTTAAATAATAAAAAGTGTATTTAATTTATAAGGGGGGGGTCACACTCAGCGGCTTGCTATGTGAAAGGGCTCAGCAGTACAAAAGTTTGAGAACCACTGCTATAGGCTAAGGGCTGACTCAGCAGATCCAGGGTTCATCTTGGTGGACAGAGCTCACCCATGTCTCTGCTTGGGGGTCGCACAGCTCCACTCCTGCTACCAGTCCTTGGAGTCCAGCCAGGGAGGCAGCTGCCAGTGGGTGCAGTTGCAGGGCTGGGACTGTCCCCATGACAAATCCCCTCCAGGCAGGTCCATGTACAGACTGAGTTCCCCAGCACTAGAGCAGAGCGTGCTCTCCCACACAGGTACACAGATCAGGCTCTCCCGCAGCTGCATTGTCAATTATCCAACTCCCCTGCGTTCCTTGACACATGTCCCCAGGACTCCTGCCCCATTCACTCCCCTTCCCTACCTCCAGACTGCCCCCCACTGCCCCAGCCAATCCCTCCTCTCATTCCTGATGACTCCCCTGGCACTCCTGCCCCATCCAACCCCCCTCATTCCCTGATGGCCCCCAAGGAACCCCTGCCCCATCCACACACCCCTGCTCCCTGTCTCCTGTCCCCTGACTGCCCCCTGCCACCCCATCCAACCCCTTCTCTCTTTCCTGATGACCCCCCTGGGACCTCTGCCCCATCCAACCACCCCTTCTCCCTGTCCCCTGACCACCCCCGGAACCCCTGCCCCTGACTGTCCCCCGCCACCCCATCGAATCCCTCCTCTCATTCCTGACTGCTCCCCGGCGTACCCTGCCCCCATTCAACCCCCACCCCCGCTCCCTGCCCCCTTACCACAGTGCCTGGAGGTGGCTGGCGGTGCTACAGCTGTGAGGTTCTGCTGGAGCCAGGCTACGCCACCGTGCAGCGCCTGGGGCACCGGGTCAGGCCAAGCTAGCAGCTCCTCCTCTCCCCCCGACTTCCTGTGAATCAGCTGTTTGTGCGGGAAACCTGGGAGGGCTCAGAAGGAAGGAGCAGCTTCGCGCTCAGGCCTAGGGAGGCGGAGAGGAGGTAGGTGAGCTGGGGTGGGGAGCGGTTCCCCTGCACGCCGCCCCGGGTTACTTGCTGCAGCATGGGCGGCCCCCCCGCCCCAGTTCACCTCGGCTCTGTCTCTGCCTCACTGGACCTGAGCATGAAGCCGCCGCTTGCTTCTCTGCCCTCCAAGGCTTCCCGCGCAAACAGCTGATTTGCGGGAAGCAGGGGAGGAGGGGAAGAAGTGGGGCGGAGTGTTCAGGGGAGGAAGCGGAGGCAGAGTGGAGGTGAGCTGGGGCTGGGGGATGGGGCGGGACCCACCAAATTTTTCCCGTGGGTGCTCCGGGGCAGGAGTACCCACGAAGCTGGCGCCTAAGGCGCCACTTTTGGATAATGTGCTCAGGGGGAGGAGCTGCTCCTTTTACTCCTGCCGTAGCTATGCTACTGAATTGGCTATAGACACTGGGACAATGCATCCACATCTACATTGCTTCTCCCTGCTCAGTACTGAACGCAGAACTCAGAGCTAACAAGGCAGCTACTCATCTCTGCCCTGTAGCATCCACACTTGAAACCTAGCACCATACAAGTAGTCACAAAATTTCTAAGTGATGGCCCATTTCAAGGATGGGGTAGTGAGTTTCACTATAAGATGACCCTTCGCTGGCAAAGGCCACAGGTTTACATTTGCCTTCAACTTCCTGGTATAGGACCGCTCCTAAACCCACCAAACTGGCATCTGTATGTAGGATAAATGGCTTGCCTGGGTCAGCAAAGACTAGGATGAGAGCATGAGTTAGGCAAGTGGTGATTTCTTGGAAAGCCCTTTCAGATCTCTTGTCCTATCGTGGTCCAAAGGGCTTTAAGGGGCCATAGTGTCTCTGCTCAGGAAGCCTTGGGGACCTCCCCTTACTCTTGGTCTTACATTTGTTCTTGCTGGATGGGTATCCCCTAGTAAGATCATTCAGAGGCTTTACGATGGTAGCATAATTCCTCACAAACCTGCGATAATAGCCACTAAATCCAAGAAAGATCTGAAGCTCTCTGTAATTACTTGAGCATGGCCATGTAGTGAGTGCTGCTATTTTATCAGGGTCGATATTCACACCCTCTTGGGACACGATGTGACCCACGTACTTCACTGATGTTCTGCAGAACAGGTATTTATCAATGGAAAGCTTCAGTCCATAGGCCTCCAACCTATCAAGCACTTCAAGAAGGCTTTGTTCATGCTCCTACAGAGTTCTTCCAAATACTATCGAGTGATCCAAATAAGACTTGCAGTAAGATCATGTCTCCCACAACTTTATCCATAAGACGTTGAAATGTGGCAGTTCTCCAGAAATCCCTTGAGGCATGTATTCAAACTGATAAAGCCCTAATGGACAGATGAAGGTTGTCTTCTCCTTATCTTCTGCTCCCAGAGGGATCTGGCAGTATCCACTTCAAAGATCCAATACTGAGAACAACTGGCTTCCCAGTAAACAGTCTAAAGCATCTTGTACCAGAAGCATGGTGTACTGGTCAATTACAATATGGCTGTTCAGGGTGTAGTAATCGATACACATCCGGATTTTCCCATTCTTTTTATGGACCACCACAATGGGTGAGGCATATGGGCTGCAGGACTCAGTACTTATGCCATTTGCAATCAGCTCCTGACGATAATGTCGCATGTCTTCCATCTCTGACAGAGCAGTCTTCCCAGATCTCTCCCTGAAGGGTCGGGAGACTTACAGTCTTATGCGGTGCTCTACTCCTTTTGCACATCCCACGTCCCACTCATGCAGAGAGAATACCTTGGATCTTTCACGAAGTTTCTTCCTCAGGCAATCCTTCCACTCCTCGGACAATAGTGAGTCTCCAAAGTCAAACTTTGCGGGATCTATTGCCAGAACTTCATTTTCACACTGGGGTCTCACAATGGTTTTGGGCTCAAAGAGGTCTCCTATCTTCTGCCCTGGTTTCACAATAACAACATCACAACTTGTTTCATTAGCAATCAGTATAATCACCTTTTCCTGGGCTTCAACAGGTAGGGTTATGACTCCACTGGGGACCAGCACTCCTTCAGGGAGCTGTTCTACCATTGCTAATGCCACTTTACTGTCTTTCAGGCAGGCACTCATGACAAGTACTTCTCACTCTGTCCTTGCAGACACTACTAAGGGAGTCATGCTCATGTACCTCAGTGCCCCCATTGGAAGCTCAGACATCTCCTTTTTAGTGCTCTCAATTTTTCTATAGGTTTCAGCACAAAGTGTATGGATCATCAGAGTGTTTAGGTATTGGTCCCAAGCTCATTGTCTGTAGTAATCCGCAAGTACCTTGAAGAGACTGGAGTTGGTCCCTATCAGCATAGACACATCAGGGATAACTTTAGGGTGAGGGCATATTAAGGCAGTGGTGTCTATCTGGTGTCTTACCCCGGCAACTTCCTCTGGAAATGCCAGGTGCACTATGATATACCCTTGGTAGGGGTATTCATCTATGTTGAGGCCACACAGGCCAAGGCCTGTCAGGGGCTGTATAGGCAGGTGCCTAGGCATCCATTGGTAGAACGACTGAAATATGATTGTCCTTGAGATTCAGTGTTAAGCATTGCTTTACATTATTTCCCTTCAATTTTCACAGTGACCTCTGCTTGAAGCCCTATCAGTCCTGAGGGGATCCCAGCTGGACAGTCTTTTCCAGGGGAGCTTTCAAATACTGAGAGTCTGGGTGGGTCCCTTCCCCAGACCCTTTGTCAGTTCCTCAATCTCTCCGAACTGGTCCTCAGCTTTCCATATACTAAGGAGGGATTTTCTTCATTACGACACTTAGCAGCACTTTGTCCATCCTGGCCACACCGGGAACAGAAGAATTGTCCTTTCCTCCCTTGCCCAGGTGGGACGGTGGCTCTAAATGCTGACTTCTCCATCGCCACGGCCAGAGGCTCCTAATGCCTGGAGGTCTCAGCTTGGTCAATGCTCCTTTGCAGCTCAGCTATTTGTTCTCTCAGGACCCGCACTTGTTGGGCAAGTTCCTCCCTGGCGCTCACCATCAGTGCACTGGCTGTTTGCAGAGGTGCAGTGTTGGCTGACTCAGACAGGTGTGATTCCCAAAACTCACTGGCAGCCTGCCTTTCTTCCTCCTGTCTGACCTCTTATCAGCTGGGATTAACTCTGGCAACGTTCCTGTCGTTCTCTTAACCAGAGATGAAGTAGAATCGGGTTCTGATATTGACTTTCTCTTACAGTCTGGTCTGATCCATCTGCTCAGCAGTCACTGCTCCCCTCTTGACAACTCCCTGAAGCAGTCTCTCCCGCCTCTGTATATAGGCTGAAACCATCTCGCCCCGTTGCTATCAGGAATTAAGGAATTACAATAAATGTCCTCAGAGCCCTCTACTCTCCCAAAGGTGTGATTGAGGGCCTCTAGGCAGTCCTCACTGACCCCAGGGTTAGTGAGCTGCAGGGTGCAAATCATGTCTAATGCTGGGCCCCTGAGGCTCTCTACTAGACATCTTTGCTTTTCTGCTTCAGGTATGGCCCACTCCTGCAGCATTTCAGTGGTATGTTCCAACCAGGGTTCAAACTCCTCTTCCCCAGGTATTGGAATGAGACCTCCAGCAAATAACCTAAACTTACGATAGGAGCTTGACATAGAATGGGACAACACAACCTTTTCCAATGCTTGTCCTGGTGCTTTTGCCCAATCATTGGCTGAGGCTGCAGCCCCCGAGCTTGGGGTTGCTGAGTCAAGGCCCAACAAACCTGACATATTAGCCATTATACAAATGGTGGTTTCCCCAAAATATAAACAAAATTATTTCCCCAACTTAGTGGATCACTCAAGATGTGCTTGCGAGGGGTACTGAACCAGGCTTCCAGATGAACCCCCAAAATGTAACTCTTCTGCCAGGTGGAGCTGGCAGCAACCAGGGCTGGGTTCAATATCTAGGGGTTCCTTTTCAACAATACAACACAGAACTGGCTCAAGCCCCCACCCCATAACCTTAGAAAATTATACACCACCCCTGGGTGCCTCTGAGAGGCAATACTTCCCCACTCACAAGCACAGAGTCTGAGTGTATAAAAGAAACTTTTTATGAAAGGAGAGACGGCATCCAACATTAATTAGGAAAAATGCTGCAAGCAGGATTCATAATCATAAAACTGAGCAGGACACCCACCCCAAAGTGCGTGGAGTAGTGTCTTCTGCCTCATGTTCCTGAGTCCTACAACCAAAAGTTCCTTTACTATGCCCCTCTCTGCCCCTCACCACATCCCACTCACAGTGGTTGTCCTGGGTCAGTGAGGTTGAAGAGTTCAGAGATGCAGCTGTGTGAGTTCACCTCCCACCCAGGGAAGAAGGTACCTTGCTTGCCCCCACATCTGGGCATTTGCT
This sequence comes from Chelonoidis abingdonii, assembly GCF_003597395.2. Lineage (NCBI taxonomy): Eukaryota > Metazoa > Chordata > Testudines > Testudinidae > Chelonoidis > Chelonoidis abingdonii. The sequence continues at coordinate 43,399,597 of NC_133777.1, forward strand.
CTGGCTGGCCACCCCACCAGCCACTCATTCCTCTCTGCTCCTGCCGGCTGCCTGCTCACCCTTCCCGCCGGCCATCACCTGCCTCTCTGCTCATAGGTGCCAATTTCTGATGGCGCCAGTGGGTGCTCAACCCCTCCTGCACCTGCCCCAGCCCCGTTCCAACCCCTTTCCCAAAGTCCCTTCCCTAACTCCACCCCCTCCCTGCCCCTATTGGGCTCCTTCCCCAAGTCCCCACTCTGGCCCTGCATCTTCCCTGCCTCCTCCCCTGAGCATTCCGCGTTCCCGCTCCTCCCCCCTCCCTCCCGGAGCTTGTCTCATGGCAGCAAGCACTAGGAGCTAGGGGGAGAAGTGGAGATGCAGCGCGCTCTGGCGAGGAGATGGAGGTGAGGTGAGACGGTGGGTGAGGAGGGGTGTTTGGCTGCCGGTGGGTGCAGAGCACCCACAAATTTTTTCCCATGGTTGCTCCAGCCCCAGAGTACCCATGGAGTCGGCCCCTATGTCTCTGCTGTCACCTCTACAGGTCAATCTCTGGAGATTCCACCCAACTGTTAGTGATTTTTAGCTCTTTGGGGCTGTCAGTTGTTTATGGGGGAACCTGAAACAGGCTGGGAGTAAATGCTGTCCCACCACAAGTGATTTCAGCTCTGTTGAGCACTTTACATAACAAAAACTCCTAATGAAGCCTATTTAGCTCTATCTTTGAACAGTAGGGAGGAATAGGTTACACCAAATCAGGGACCCTTAAGAAGAGTCCCCACCTCCTGGCTGGGACACCAGTCCCCACCCCTACTTACTTTCACAGGGGTCTGGCATTCGAGCTCCTGACTTAGTGAGGTTCTTTCAGACCCCCTCATTCGGAACAGGTTAAGCACAGTTCTGCTTCCTTTTATCCATACTACAAAGACAACAACACTGATAACATTTCACTACCCCGCATTCAGTTCTAAAGTGATTTGTAACCCAACACCAGCCAAAGTAGATCAATTTGACCGACCCCACTCCATCTGCTGGATACCTATGCAGAATAGATGTGTTTGTGTAAATACAGTTTGCTCCTAAAGTCTCCCCCGTCCCATCTAGCTGTCACAGGAGAGCCCATTCAGACACTGCTTACACTAGTTATAAATGTTAGTGTGTTACCGTCAAGAGAAAATACATGGTTTTAAGAGAAGAAATAAAACAAATGCCTCAATGTGCTTATACATTCCAAACCCTAAAGCAGTGACTTGTTCCTTTTCCCCCCAGTGCAACCGAATGGGGAAATAATACATAAAAAGGTTTGTCAAGCCCAAAACCTTTGTTCCGTGAAACCTACGTCTGGCAGATTCTGTTCAGCAGATGAAGAGAAAACTGTTCTTTTCCATGTAAGAAGTGTTTTGTTTTACCTCTCCCCGAGAGAGAGTGATTTTCTTTGACTACGAGTCCTTTATGGACAAAGATCTTGGATCCTGGGAATCTAATGTCCAGAATTCCAATTATAAGTATCTTGGAGGAAAAGATATTTCCCTGAAGACCGAATCCTAAGTCTCTATGAAAACGAAGAAGATGACTGCCCACTGAACAACAGAAGGAACGGTGAGAAATTTCACCTGCTTCAAAGTGCAGAAAGATTTAGGAAATCAATATTATCACTAAAAATTCCACAGGGAATTTCTGTGCTTCAAAAATAGGCAGGATTTGGCCTTGGAGGACATAATTATTGCTTTCCTAGAACACTGAACTCACTGGATTTAGACCTGTTCCACAGAATCAGACTCTTGGACTGGCAGGAACATGAAGTTGGAAAATACCAAGTTCATAAACCTAACAACTTCTTCAAACAGTTAAAGTATCCTGCACAAAGGAGAAGATTTACACTAGATATAGGAAAGGAGAGGGAGCCCTGAAGTAATTTAAGACTGGAGAAAATTATCTGGAGAATCCAGCTGGACCAAGTTATAGGAGTGTAATCTTACAACATTGTAACTAAAATGAGTTGGCACTGATTTAAACTGCAGGCATTAGCTTGGAACTGCCAGAATTATTGTTCACACCTTGTGTGTAGTGCTGAGCTCACTTCACGTGGTTTACTAAATCATCTGGCTTACTGCATAAAAGAACAGATCTCAAAATCTTTGGTTTGAGAGGGCAACCCTCCCACCCCCCCACCCCCGAAAGGCCAGAAATGATTACTCAGTCCATGTTGACTTCACCCCGTTCTCGGGAGTTGTTTGCTTATACAGTCAATGTCCCTGCTCCCTGACAGGTATCTAAGGGTTTGTTTATACAGAGTAGTAATGTGGCGTCTGCGGACTAGTGAGGTACAATTTCTAAAGCATACTAACGTGATGTGCTTTACTTGGTCTGTGTTGACCCTACCAATGTGCACTAAGTTCCCTGGTGTGCTTTAAAGTAGGGCTCTTTGAAACAGTACAATGTTAGAATGCACCAGGGAGCAAACAGACTAAATACCAAACCAGCGGTTCAGTAACTAGTATACACAGTTTAACCTAATATACAAATAGTTTTTTATACATATGATACAAATTAAAGTAGATCCTATTTAGACAAGAATTTTGGGAAGTACCTGAAAAAAATCTTTTCATTACAGTATCAAAGAGAGAGCCCTGAAAGCTCCCAATTTTTGGATATCAATACAGAACTCAACATTTTTAAACAATAAGCTCTGAAAAACAGAAGCCCTACTTAAGAATCATGCTCAGCTCTCAGAATACTATTTTCTCAACACAGAAGAAAAATACGTTGTAATAGTTTTGTTTGGTATTGTTTAAACTGACACTTTCAATCTGTTGTCCTAGCCAACCTATTTAGTTTAATCCTAATTCGTTCTTTATTTTACAATTTTTGATATCACGTTGCTGTAATCTAGTTACTTCACCACAGTGATACATGGTTGTATGATACTATTTAGGTCTAGCTGTTGAAAAGAAATTACTAATGCTCAGTTACTAATTAATATTAATTATGGTAAACTTGATGATGTTAGTATCTAAAGTAATTAAGTGAAGACCATTGTGGTTGATGCTCATAGCTTTTTGAATTTTATAATACTAGTCTATTCAATATAGTTAACCACCTCATTTTAATTTACTTTATATTTTAGAATTTTAAAGTTAAGATGTTGCTTTAAGTATTGCTACATTGTATCACTCATTTGATTTAAATTTTTTTATTTAGTATAGCTCATTTGCATAATCATAGATGATTTAATCACTTATTGGTTTCATGCAGGACCAGCGCTAGGGGTTTTAGCACCCTAGGCTCACGGCAATTTCGCTGCCCCGTGCGCTGGTCCTGCGGCTCTGGTGGAGCTGCCGCAGTTGTGCCTGCTGGAGGTCCACAGGAGCCGCGCGAGCAGCTCCACTGGAGCCGCCTGCCGCCCCCTCCGGCAAAATGCCGCTCACCAATAATCCTGGCCTCCTAGGTGATTGCCTAGGCCACCTAAATGAAAGCGCCGGCCCTGGTTTCATGTATCATTTTTAGTTACTTAAATATTTTCTTTAGTTCAAAGTCAAATTCAATTGTTTATTCTGGAGCATCCCTTAGTATACAAGAAAAGACTCCTTGGTCCTTTTTATGTGGGTTACCCAGAGTGCAGTCTCATTAACCACCATAATCATTGATTCCACCTTGCGAGTTGGTTTTCCTGAACTTGTCATATGAGAAGCAATTAATTAATCAATCATTTCAGCTTGTTGTTTCTCCCAGTGTTCAGTGTGAATAACTCCGTTCTCTTCTGCTAATTTTACTTTGAAAATTACCTGGCATCCATCCCCATTTTACTTGGCAGCAGGGACCATCTTTTGTTCAGTGTCTGTCCAGCCCCTTGCACAGTGAGGCTCTGGCCTCTGACTGGGATCCCTGCGTGCTATGGTAACATAACTAATGGCAATAAGGTGACAGGGTAGAGAGGCTTAACAAAGGGAAATTTTCAATCACAGAAACCATGCTCTCAAAAACAGTTTCAGAATCATGATCTTTGAGAACACCGCTCCTAGGATGAGCTCACCCTGCTGTGAGTCCAAGGGCTGCCTATGGTCAGCCTGGGCAGTGTCCCTCTACTCTCACTGAAGAGTTATTTGGATTTTAAAATGTTAGTGTAGAGGCCTTGGCCGGGGCTCAGCTCCTGGTCGCTGAGCGAATGAAGTTGGTAGTCCGAGCCCTTGGGTAGGGCCGGGCGGCGAACGAACAGTTTTCAGGGCTCCGGCCCTTTGGGGCAGGGCAGAGCTACAAGCAGCGTAGGGGCTCCGGCCCTTTGGGGCAGGGCAGAGCAAGGGACAACTGGAGGCGATCAAGTTAAGTAAAGGAAGGGGGGAGTCTGCCACCCTTAAGGGGTGGCAGGGGGAACGCAGGCCCTCCCACTCCACTGCGTTCCAGCCCGGGGCCCTAGTAGCGGCTGTCGCCGCTAAGGCGGTCAGTGGGGATCCTGGCCCCGAAAAACACTGACTGGGTGAGCAGCAGGGTTTCCCACCGAGAACACACTGACCGGATGGTCAGTGGGGATCCTAGCCTGACCTCGCTCACAACCATCGGCTCGGGGCCTCTGCGCTGACTGTAATCAGCCGCCCCGGGTGCTTCACAACCTCCCGACTCCACGGTACCTGCCTTCGCGCAGCGTCGCCAGGGTTCCAGAATATGGTTCTCCACTGCTCGAGCATGCGGGGGTCCAGTCCAGTCCCAGCGGCTACGGGGGCGAGGGTCCGCGGCGCGCCCTCCGGTCCTCTCAGCTGTCGGCGTCGCCATCTGGCTTCGGGCTCCGCGGGGTACCGTTCAGGCGGTCCGTACTCTCTGGGACTCCGGGGTCCAGGCGGTCGTCCAGTTCACTCCGCAGGCGACGCGTCCGAAGCCGGCCGCGCTCTGGGGTGCTGGCCCCAAGGCGAGGTCAGGCCAGGACCATCCGACATAGACGAGCGTGGGGTAAGCCGGGCCCCAGCGGCGAGCTCTGGGCACCCACGTCTGCTTCTCCCGGCGGCTCCTTTAACTGAGGCTGGGACCGGGGTTTTTATACTTCCTGTCCCGCCCCCTGACTTCCTGGGGGCGGGAACAGGCAGAGGGGGCCTTGAACTTCCGGTCCCGCCCCTTGACTTCCTGGGGGCGGGGATAGGCGGCTGGGCCTCTGCCCGGGGCTGCAGGGTTCCTAGCCTATTCCCTGTCTCAGGAGCGTGGGGGAGGGGACCCCCCTCGCTACAGTTAGCCTTATCCCATACTAACAATTAGGGCAGGGGTCAGCAACCTTTCAGAAGTGCTGTGCCGAGTCTTCATTTATTCACTCTAATTGAAGGTTTTCCATGCCATAATACATGTTAACATTTTTAGAAGGTCTCTTTCTATAAGTCTATAATATATAACTAAACTATTGCTGTATGTAAAGTAAATAAGGCTTTTAAAATTTTTAGGAAGCTTCATTTAAAATTAAATTCAAATGCAGAGCCCCCCGGACTGGTGGCCAGGACCCGGGCAGTGTGAGTGCCACTGAAAATCAGCTCCCATGCCGCCTTCGGCGTCCATGCCATAGGTTGCCTACCCCTGAATTAGGGTAATTAGATCCTTCTTAGCATTCCATACACTTACCACTGTACCTCCTCTCACGGTCACCAGTACCCTTCTTGAGCCAGTGCCCACTCTCCCTTGCACTAACATATTGGAAATCCATAGTAACTCCACTGAATTCATTGGAGTTACTCTAGATTTATGCCAGTGTAAGTAGGATCAGGACCTGGTCCCTGAGTGTTAAAATAACAAAAGTATGATACTGTGGTTCAGAAGATCAAGTGAGCAATGTGAACATTTGAATCAGACCAGAAAGAAGAAATTTAATTACCTTATTTAAATTTGTAGACGGTTAATGGTAGCTCCCTGGATCTCTTGCAGGCTGGGTGAAAAAGAAAGGCATCAATAGACAAAAAAGGAAGTGATATGACATATGTGCAGCCTTTACCATTCGACAGGAAGTAGCTACTGTGCTAAGCAGGGGCAGCTGTAGGCCCCAGCACACCAAGTACGTGCTTGGGGTGGCATGCCATAGGGGGCGCTCTGCCGGTCGCCGGGAGGGCAGCAGGCGGCTCCGGTGGACTTCCCGCAGGCATGCCTGCGGAGGGTCCACTGGCTGCCTGCGGGAGGTCCACCGGAGCCGCAGGACCGGCAACCAGCAGAGCGCCCCCCGCGGTATGATGCCGTGCTTGGGGCGACGAAATATCTAGAACCGCCCCTGGTACTAAGAAATGATTTGGTGTAGTGCCACCAGAGATTTATATCCTTACGTACTTGTGTAATAATTGAGCTTACACCTTTACTCTAATTCTGAGCTCAATTGTGAGGAAGTTCATAAAATATCACAGTAACATATGATAACAAATGTTCATTGGAAAAGGTACGAAATGGAGACAGACTGAATTAATCCAAACAAATAGGTCCCCTCATGTAACTCAAGGACTGTGTTAAGATCATGCCTGGTAAACCAGAACTGCATGGGGCTGGAAATTAATTAATCAAAATTGGTGTGTTGGCTATTAGACTTAATTGGTGAACAAAATAATGAGGGGACAGGTTATTCCACCCACCTCTCTCCTTGTGGGGTCCACAGAAAGAGACCTTGGGAGGAAATTTGCAAATGCAATAATTTCTGACTGAAAGAAAGGGAAGGAGTGAGCTTCACCATCGTGACAGCCACCTGACCAGCATCTCCTAAGACCCTGGGATCCACCATGACATCACTGGACCTTTGTAGCCCTGATCCTCAGAGATGTCCTGCCCTGACCAGGCCAAGAGAGGGACCCAGATGATATCACCACCTCCACTGGCACCGAATGAATCCCAACCACCACCTGTGATCAGGGATGGTGCAAGGAAGTTTCGTGCCCTAGGTGAAACTTCCACCTTGTGCCTCCCCCCCGCTAATCCCACCCCCCATGGCAGCTAACCAAGCCCCCCACCGGGGAGCCCCCTTCCCCCCCCAGCAACTACCCCCCCTCTGCAGCTAACCCCACCCACGGAGACTCCTCCCCCAGCACAGCAGCTAATCCTGCCTGGGGAGCCCGCCCCAGGTCTCCTCCGCTGAGCATGCCATGCCGCTCTAATTCTCCTCCCTCCCAGGCTTGTGGCAACGATTGGAGGAGACTGAGAGCGTGGCTGCGTGCTCAGCAGAGTGAAGGTGATCTGGGGCAGGGAGCGGTTCCCTGTGTGCCCCCTGTTACTGCGCATGGCCCTCCCCGTGCCCCCACCCCAACTCACCTCCACTCCACCTCCTGGCCTGAGCAGGCTTTCAGGCGCCCCCAACCACTAGATGCCCTAGGCGGCCGCCTAGTTTGCCTAAATGGTTGCACCGGCCTTGCCTGCAATGTAAAACTTTGTCCCACCACGTGTCCTTTTCCTTCCCCATCTTATTACTTCTCTTTCCTATCCATCTCCCTTTTCTTTCTGTCCAGTAGGACTGCATATTTTGCAACATCATTGTGAGCCTGTGACCAAAACAGCAACGACAAGCAATTCCCTGGACAGCCTCATGCTGGTACAAGTTTGCTAGGTACCAGAGTGGCAGGTAGGACCGTGTGCTGGGCCTCTGTTTTTCCACCAGCAAGGCTGTGCTGCAAGTGAGAGTCAGCAAGAAAGAAAGAAGCTGTATTTCTACCTTTGCTGTTCTTTCCTCCCCTCCCCCCATTTTGTGTGTGTTTGTCTTGTTTGGCCTTCTAGGAAACAGGATCAGACTTCAACAACTGCTCCCGCTCAGCCCAATTAACCTCCCTTCCTCAAAAAGGCCAGTTATTACCATCTGTAATACCGTCTAGGAGACTGTCAGATTTGGGAGACAAAGAGGGGGTGGACTTTTTAAAAAAAACCTCTCTGTGGCTGAAGCGAGAGAGAACAAGGACTGTTGTTTAAATGAAAGCCTCACGTTACTCTTTACTTTTCAAAGGCTTTCACTGTTTTCCTTCTTTTTCTCGATCTTTCATAAAAGCTTAAAAAGGATTTTCAATGGTGTGTTTGCTGTGGTACTGAGCAGGCTGAGATCACTGTGTACCTACAGCTGCACACTATATGCAGTGAATTGAGACGTTTATGTGTCTAGAACATGCCACTTGCAAAAGTGCTGATGGGAGAAGGGGGAGGCCCGGCTGCTGCCATGACCTGTGTCTGTTTCAAACAACTGTCTTAGGGTACGTCTACACTGCACGATTATTTCGAATTAGCTTAAACCGATATTACAAAACAGATCTAATAAAATCGGTTTAGCGCGTCCACAGTGGGATCCCGAATCGATTGTTGCGTCCATGGTCCAAAGCTACCATCGATTTCAGGAGCGGTGCACTGTGGGTAGCTGTTCCTCAGCTATCCATAGTTCCACTTCCGTGTTGAGAGCACAGTGCCTGATGGGGCAGAAACACTGCCCGGGTGGTGCTGTGGTACAGCCTCACCCCTCCCTTTGTGAAGGCAGCAGACAACCCTTGGCGCCTTTTTCGCGGAGTGCATTGACAAACGCCATAGCACAGCAATCTTTCCTTTTTTTTTCACGTGGTGGTGGGGGGAAATAAACTGAGGAGCTGTTCCTGAACCACGCCAGACACTGTGTTTGAACCTACAGACATTGGGAGCTCAGCCAAGAATGCAAATAATTTCAGAGACTGCTGTGGACTGTGGGATAGCTGGAGTCCTCAGTCCCCTCCCTCCCTTCATGAGCGTCCATTTGAGTCTCTGGCTTCCCGTTACGCTTGTCACACAGCGCTGTGTATCCTGGAGTTTTTATTCAAACGCTTTGGCATTTCGTGTTCTGTAACGGAGCTGCATACAACAGATTTGTCTCCCCATACAGCGATCAGACCTAGTATCTCCCGTAGCGGTCTATGCTGGAGCTCTTTTTCGATTTCAAACTGCATTGCCAGCCGTGCTGATCAGAGCTCCACGCTGGGCAAGCAGGAAATGTAATTCAAAAGTTCACGGGGCTTTCCTGTTTACCTGCCCGCTGCATCCGAGTTCAGATTGCTGTCCAGAGCGGTCAGTGCTGCACTCTGGGATGCCGCCCGGAGGCCAATAACGTCGATTTCCGTCCACATGAACCCTAATCCGAGTTATCACTCATCGAATTAGCGCTACTCTCTCGTTTGGGAGGAGTTCCGAAATCGATTTAAGGAGCCGTTAACTCGATATTAATGACGACGTCGTGTGAACGGATACAGCGTTAAATCGTATATCGGCCATTAAACCGATTTAAAGTCGCAGTGTAGACCTGGCTTAGTGAGGACCATCTCTAAACGTTGAAACTGTGCATACCTCTGTTGCAACAATTCAAAGCAGCAAAAGTTGGCCGGGGCATTAATTGTTCAACAGATTTAGGCTCAGAAGTGTGGTGTTTTTTGGTTTTTTTAGTGGATGAATTTCAGTGGCTAGTATCATTTTTTGTTGCCAATTTGTTCTTTTATTTTTATCAACTTAATGTTCTCTCCAGCAGGAAATGAGAGAACCCTCAGATACTAAGTATTACTAATGATTTATTTAAAATGGGTTGGTAAAGTATACAGCAAGTATTAAGTTCAAGGCAAAATAGTGATGGTTCTGAAGTAATGTGCTTTAATACAATGTGGCTTTCTAGGCCTCCAGTTTAATTCTCTGCAGGAAACGAAAATAAGTTATTTTTTTCAGTGGTTATTGCAGAAAAAATGTATGTGCCTCTCCTCTGAACTGTGATTACTGCATCTGTTCATACAATCAGGAAATGGCCACACCCTGAAAGCTCCCAAGTGTTGGTTTCTAGCTCTACAGTGGGCATAGAAACATCTAACAGAAGAGCACTGTACTGCAGTTCCTGTCCCATCCACCACCACAGATACAACGGACACCAGCTCACAGGGCCGGCTTTAGGCCGATTCACCCGATTCCCAGGAATCGGGCCCCGCACCTTAGATACTTTTTTTTTTAAACTTACCCCGGGTCCTGGCTGTGATCTGCTCTGGGTCTTCATGTCCCGCTCCCTTGAGCGTGCAGGCGGAGCGCGCGCTCTCCCAGCTGGAGCTCCGGCCGGAGCGCGGCAAGCCCGCGGCCCCGCTCTCTCCCGGCTGGAGTCCGGCCGGAGCGCGGCAAGGCCCGCGGCCCCGCTCTCCGGCTGGAGCTCCGGCCGGAGCGCGGCAAGCCCCCGGCCCCGCTCTCCCGGCTGGAGCTCCGCCGGAGCGCGGCAAGCCCCGCGGCCCTGCTCTCCCGCTGACCCGGCAGGAGCGCGGCAAGCCCCGCGGCCCCGCTCTCCCGGCTGGAGCTCCGGCCGGAGTGCGGCAAGCCCCACGGCCCCGCTCTCCTGGCTGGAGCTCCGGCCAGAGCATGGCTTTCCCGGCTGGAACTCCAGGCCCTCTAAATAGCCTCCAGAGCCCTGGGGTAGTGAGGGGCTCCAGGAGCTATTTAAAGGGCCAGGGCTCCAGCTGCGTCTGCCACCCCGATCCTTTAAATGGCTGCCGGAGCCCCACCACCCCCATGCGTTCCCCAGGGCTCCCGTGGCTATTTAAAAGGTCCAGGGCGGGGTAGAAGCTGGGAAGCCCCAGGCCCTTTAAATAGCCCCCAAAGCCCTGGGATAGCAGGGAGCTTGGGGACTATTTAAAGGGCTGGGGCTCCAGCTGCCTCTGCTGCACCCCCTGCCCTGCCCACACCAGCCCCGCTCCCCCTGCCTGCAGCCAGCTCTGCATCCCGTGCCCACAGCCAGTCCCTGTCAAACCCCCTGCCGTGTTTCCAGTCAGCCCCTGCCACATACCCCTGTGGCCCTGCCCAAAGCCAGCCAGCCCCACACACACTGCTGCCCGCACCAGCCCTGCACACCCTGCCCTGTCTCCAGCCAACCCCTGCTGCACCCCACTGCCTGAAGCCAGCCAGTCTTACACTCCTCTGTCTCCGGCCCTGCCAATCCCTGCTGCATCCCCCTGTGGCCCTGCCTGAAGCCAGCCCGCCCCACACACCCCCTATCTCCAGCCAGCCCTGCACCCCTTTCCCTGCCTGCTGCTAAACCCTACTTCCAGTCAGCCCCTGCCCTGCCTCCAACCCCAGCCCCATGTCCACTGCTGCCGTGCAGTTCCAGGACAGTAACCCTGCACACCTGCTTCAATGAGGGGGTCAGGGAGCAGCTGGGACCCACACATGTGAAACGGCAGTCATTAATAACCAATCAACAGCATATATGATGCAATGTACATAATATATAATTTTATTATTTATAGAGTTATGGAAAGAAAATAATACATGAAAGAAATGAAAAGCTTTTTTTTCCACTTTTTTTTTTAAGTCATCCCTGCCAGGGCCCCGCCGAAAATGTTTGAATTGGGCCCCGCACTTCCTAAAGCCGGCCCTGCCAGCTCAGAGCACTACCGGGAGTGGGCCACCGCTTGGTGTCTTAAAGGCACAGTCCATACAGCCCAGATCCTCAAAGATATGTAGGTGGCTAACTCCTGTGGACTCCAATGGGAGTTAAGCACCTAAATACATTTGAGGATTTGGGTCTTACAGCCCCTTGTTTTAACTCAGTCAGTTACTGGTGTAAATACGAACCAACGAACTCTTCTTTCTGTAACAAACACTCAAACTAGGAACCAGAACTAAATGCAGGCTAGGGTCAAAGGTCAGTGCCACTAGATGGGAAAGAACACCACACCCAGGAGGTGTGTGGGTTACAGTTGCTTCTTCTTTCCACAAGAGCACCCCACTACCCAGCCCCTGTTTGCATCCTACCCAGGTGTCTCTGACTCAACCCCTACAGTGCTCTTGCAGTGCAACTGTAGAACCACTCTTGTATGTCCTGCAGCCCTCCATTTTCTGCAGCCCTCCTTTCCCTTCACTCAGCCTCCTAGGGCTCAACAGTGGCCTTGCCCCTGGGAACCTAACCTCGTCCTCTGAGCATCCTTCCCATCTGTATTTCTGCTGCAGAGAATGGTGTATGTAGAGTAGATGGAGGCAGGTCTGTCCCTGACCCCTCTGAGCAACGCTTTCAGTCTGTGTTGCTCACCCAGCCATCCTACTGGACAGGCGGGAGCCTAGGCTGCAGTAGCACATTCAATCCCCACTCCTTTGCAAACCTCAGGCACTCTGGACTTGCAAATAGAACATGGTGATGCAGGAACTGCCCAGGGATGCCAGGCCAGGCAAATGCTGCTGCCAGTTTGGCAATCGCTGAACTGCCTGTGTCACATGGGAGTCTCAGCACTTCTGAAAAATAGTCCCCGACCAGTCTGAATGGGCGAGATCGATTATTAAACCAAGCAGCATCTGGCTGGACAAGGAAGGGACTTTGTGTGGCCAGAGTGGCTCTTTTGGAGACTGCTTTGTGCACACATTGAACACAACATTTCCCTGTTGCTGGCCATGCCCTGCCAGTGCATCATCCCCTCACTCTGGCCTTGGTTCCCTGCATGGCCCCTGTGCACCATCTGGAGCTGAACCAACACTTCCCCTTCAGGAGCAACCTCCTTTCCCCTGCCAAGAGAGCACTTTGCCAGCAGCGCAGCTGACCCTTCACAGGCCAAGGGGGTCGAGTGACAAGATCCCTCCCTGCCTCAGCCATCCTTTCTGTGCCAGCAACTTCTGCCATGCTACGGTTAGTTCTTATTCCCTTGGACTCAACCAGAACAAACACTGCGCTGAACCTGATGGCCTGAACCTGCCTTGTTCTGTTCATGAGGCATGGCGTGATCACAAAGCTTCACTGTGGGTATATCTACGCTGCAGCTGGAGGGGTAATTCCCAGCTTGGGCAGACGTATACACGTTAGCTGTGCTTGACCGACGACACTAAGAACAGCAGTGTAGCCGTGGCAGCGTGGGCAAGGGGACAGGTTAGCCACCCTGGGGCAGTCCCACCCAGGACTCTAGGTACGTACTTAGGGTGGCTAGCCCATCCCATCAGCCACAGCCACATGGCTCTTTTTAGCAGTCGAGCGCGATCAAAGCTAGTGTGAGTATGTCTGCCCGAGCTGGCAATGACACCCCCAGCTCCTTTGTCTTCATGGGGGCTAACTCCTTGTGCTAACACGTGACACTGTGAATTGAATCTACTATCGACCGCCTATTTTTCCCATTTGAAGCAGGGTATCCTTTCAGTGTAAAGCTACCTTTGCCCCTTCCCCTACTGCCTCCAGCAAGGTGCAGCACAAAATCAGGGCCTCAGTCTCTCTAACCCCAAATGTCTACGCATGTTACAGCATGTTCTAAACTTTGCAACAGCCTCCTCTATAATCTCCGAATCCTCATCTCTAGTGACTAGTGTCTCAAGGGCACCTCCTTGAAGACTGCCTAGCCAGGGTGGCCACTAGTGTTCTCTGGGCCCTTCCTCTGATCCAAGCCCTATCAGGGCAATTTCAATATCTGTTCAGTGTTCTTCAGGGTTTTTGATACTTTCTTCTGACACTGCCTTCCTCTCCCTTTTCTTCTTCCCTTGTCAATGAGACCCAAGCTCACTTTGCTGACACCTTGCAATGCCCCTGGCTAGGTCAGACACAGGAGCAGCTAACAGGAAAACCACCCCACACTGCAGTTCATTCCCTCCTTCTGCCTATACAACAATTGGAAGTGGTTACCTGCACTTCTCAGAGCTGGCCACTTCTAAGTCTCTTAAAGGCACAGTCCTCTACAAACTCTTGGCAACTTCCCACCCCAAAATCAATGTATTTGACAGAACAAGGAGTAATGGTCTCAAGTTGCAATGGGGGAGGTTTAGGTTGGATATTAGGAAAAACTTTTTCACTAGGAGGTAGTGAAGCACTGGAATGGGTTACCTAGGGAGGTGGTGGAATCTCCTTCCTTAGAGATTTTTAAAGTCAGACTTGACAAAGCCCTGGCTGGGATGATTTAGTTGGGGATTGTGGTCCTGCTTTGAGCAGGGGGTTGAACTAGATGACCTCCTGAGGTCCCTTCCAACCCTGATATTCTATGATTCTATATGGCCCAGTTGCTTAGGCTGGGTAAGCAGGCACTGAATTCATTGACTGGCCAGTGCATCAGCAGCTATGTCTGCTGAAACAGTTGCCAGCTGCTAAGTTTATCAGGCAGACTGATCTCTGAACACTGCCTTGTTCATACAAAGAGATAGATGCTTATTGGATACGTCCGGCTTTACTGGTACTGAACTCAAAACCTCAAAATGTGCTGCTCCTGCGTATACTGATTCTGTGGGAACCTACATGGAATTTTTAGGGACTGATTCTAATTTGGGAGTTTCAAAGTCTGGGCACGAGGCATTCCACAGGCTGATGTCCCTTCTCTTGGAGCACAGTCCAGGAAGGAGGAGCAAGCACAGACTGCAGGAGGGAAGAATTTGGAAGCACACCAGGAAATCAGTCTGTGTGCATATGGCTAGAGTGGTAGCTGCAACTTCAGCACCTCTTTAAATAGTTCTCCTAACAAACAGCCTGTTCAATTTCACAAACACAGAGTCGTCTCACTTTATTACCCACCATGAGGTACATGAAACACAGTCACTGACACTGATAAGAACATTACAACAGCAAATGATTGTTCGTTTGATGAGTTCGCTGAATCTGACTGTTTCGCACATGCTGTAGGATTAGGAGGAAGGTAACAGACTTTTCTGATTCTTTTAATAACACTGAAAAACAGCAGGTGATACAAAAAAAAACTTAGCTAGCTAGACAACGGACATGAGTTCCAAACCCCAGTGAATTGAGAGAGGCTGGGGACAAGCATTTGTGTCTGGTGGTATGGGGTCCCCTTTGAGGGCCTGAAACACCAATTGAACCTCCTTCTCTCCACTGTAGAATATCAGACCTAATTTTGATTCCACTAGGAATCTAGTTGCAGGCTGCTGAGCTGAATTCACTTTGGGCCAATGGTTTAGCAGCACTGAGGCTCCCCTATTACAAGCTGAAATCACTAAAGAGCTAAAATTACTAAGAGCTGAGATCACTGAGTGCTGGGGCAGGGGCTGAAGATATGTTGCTGAGCAGCTGGTAGAGCAGAGCTGTCATAAATAGATAGCTAAGGGTTAATGTTTCTTTCACCTGTAAAGGGTTAGAAAAGGGAACCAAACACCTGACCAGAGGACCAATCAGGAAACCGGATTTTTTAAAAGCTCAGGGACGGAATGTTTGGGTCTGTGTCTTTTGTCTGTCTCTCAGCTATGAGAGGGGTCTTTCTATCTTCAAGCTTCTAATCTTCAGTTTCAAAGTTGTGAGTACAAAGGTAGCAAAAGTATAGTCTTTTAATTGTTTTTGCTGTATTTGCATCTGTGTATCTGGCTGGGGAGTCTTTATGTTGTATTTAGGTATAAGTACTTTAAATTGTTTGTTTTTGGATAAGGCTGTTTATCCCTTTTCTATTTGTTTATTCATTTCTATAATTGAAAACCTGTATCTTACCATCTAGATACAGAGAACTGTATTTTATTCTTTCTTTCTTTTTTTTATTAAAAGTTTTGCTTTTTAAGACCTGTTGATTTTTTTTTCTAGTTGACCCACCAGGAAATTGGTGGGAGAAAGGAAAGACAGGGGGAGGGAAAGACTGCTCTCTGTGTTTAACTCTCCTAGTGTCCCAGGGCGGGAAGAAAGCTCGGGGAAGAGAGATGAGAGAATCTTTTCTGTTCCTTGTCTTGGTTTGTCTCTTGTGGAAGAGAGGAGACATGCTTCTTGGTATTGTGATGTAAAGAGGTTGCATCAGTATACTCTCAGATTAGCCCAGAGAGGAAATTCTGGGTGGAGAGAGGTGGGGGGAATGGTTTATTTCCTTTGTTGGAGACTCAGGGCATCTGAGTCTGGGGGGTTCCCCAGGAAGTTTTGGAAGACCAGAGTGAGCCAAACATTGGAAATTGGCTGGTGGCAGCGATATCAGAGTCTAAGCTGGTAATTAAGCTTAGAGGGTTCATGCTAGTTCTCAGGTTATGAACGCTAAGGTTCAAATCTGATAAAAGCTATGACAAGAGCAGTTCACTGTACAGCTGGAGCGGCTACACAGGACAGCTGGTGGAGTGCACAGCTGGCGGAGTGGCTCATGGTGAAGGCTGCAGCAGAACCCCATGGAGAGGCGGGGAAGCCGGCCTTGGACCACGTAAGGTGCCGCTTTAACACGCCACCCCTGCCCACCAAGCTGGAGGTAAAACTCTGCAGATAAACTTTGAACTCTGGGCTGCACTGACTTGGATAGTATCAGAGGGTAGCCGTTGTAGTCTGGATCTGTCAAAGCAGCAGAGATCCTGTGGCACCTTATAGACTAAACAGACGTTTTGGAGCGTGAGCTTTCGTGGGTGAATACCCACTTCGTCAGACGCAGGTAGTGGAATTTTCCACTACCTGCGTCTGACGAAGTGGGTATTCACCCACGAAAGCTCACGCTCCAAAACGTCTGTTAGTCTATAAGGTGCCACAGGATTCTCTGCTGCTTTGACTTGGGATAGAGACTTCTGGGTTGCTGGACTTTTGGGAGATTTTTGGGTTGCTGGACACAAGAGACTTTTGGGGTGTTGGACTTTTGGGAGTTTGGGTGATTTATTGGGGGTTGCTGGACTTAAGACCCTCAGGGGAAAAGGACACTGCCAAACTTACTTGGAGGTGGGTCTTTTCCTCATGGTTTTGTGTTATGAATCCTGTTTGTGGTGTTTCCCCAACATAATGCTGCATTGTTTCCCTCCTTTATTGAAAGGATTTTGCTACACTCAGACTCTATGCTTGCAAGAGGGGAAGTATTGCCTCTTAGAGGCACCCGGGTATGGTATGTAATTGTCCCAGGTCACTGGCTGGGGGTGGAGCCGGTTTTGCATTGCGTTATTGAAACGGAACCCCTAGGTACTGAACCCGGCCCTTGTTGCTGCCAATTCAGATGGGCAGAAAGGTTACATTAGTTAAGTTTAGTGTTTAAAAAGTGTGTTTTGATTTATATGTATGAACATGTATATGCACTGTATTTATTTCTCACTCACTATCACTTTAATCTCTGTTCTTTGGAAATAAACTGCTTCTTGTTCTCACTGTAAATATATCTAAGTGCTGTTGTTCAGTGGTGCTGTGTTCTAATCCCTCTGCACTGTCCATTTGGGACAACCGGCGTGGTAATTCTGGGAGAATCCACTGGATAGCGGGGCTGCACACCCCAGGGAATGCTCGGAGGGTTGGGATCTGCGATAGCTAATCTGTACAGAGAGAGCAAGGCCTGTGGTGGCCTGGAAAGCAGTGCTTGTGTTGCCAGAGGCTAGGTGGGGGAGGTTGGGCAGTTGACAAATGGCAGGTACGGATGAGACTTCCTCACGCTAAGGGCAGGAGACAGCCAGGTGCCTCACAATCCTGGGTTATCCCTGGGAAGCATCACAAGAAGCAATCTCTTTGTAACGATCCTAGCATTCCCTAATTTAGCGCTGTTTCAAAGAAAGCGCCCCTCTGTTGTCCAGATTACTGCTCTGTGTAAACAAACCCTGAGATATGAGTCACCATTTCTGGTGTTTCATGGACAAACACCTATTGAGTGAACAACAATTTCTTGTCTTTTCTTTTCTTTTTTTAATTGGGGGGGGGGAGGTATGTTTTATGGGGTCAAACCTAAAACCAGACTCCTGACTCTGGGGGAAGAGCGCCCCCTGCTGCATTACCAGTGTAGTAATAGGATTTTATGTTTATATTTTATATAATTTAAATGGAAGGATAAAGAATAATAATGTAGCATGTATTAAATGTATTGGCGTATGATTTGATCATATCCTGCCAGCCACCCTTTTTGGAGAGCAGAAAGGAATGGCCTAGTGAGCCATTGGTAAGGATGCATCAGCCAGAATCAGTGTCTGAGCTGATTTCAGGGTAGTAACAGACCTTTTAGAGTCATCACTTCTGTTACCTTTGGCCTGGATTGGCGTGATCTAAACAAAGGTGACTCAGTTTTTACAACAGACATAGGGGGATACAGGGAAGCATGTTATTCAAATATTGCATGCAAATAAAAACATGCTAAAAATTGCTAGGTCTGAAAAAGAACTGACAGCCTATCATTGGTATGACGTTTTTACAGGCTGGTCCCCAACTTCTAAGGGCATATTGTCTATCATGTTCCACCCATTGCTAGTTGTGTTAATATTGTCCTGTGTTTCCTTGCTAGGAATGTGTTGTATGTGCTGTTTGAACAAAAAGAATGTTTGTTAAATTACAACCACAAGCTCAAATTGCCTCTCAGTATATTGCTATAAAACAGTTGTATGAAATACGTATTGTTCTTGAGGGGTCAAAAGGGGGGGCATATAGTAGTAGGATTTTGTTTCCATTTTATCTCATTTAAATGGAAGGATAAAGAATAATAATGTGGCATGTATTAAATGTATTGGTGTATGATTTGATCATATCCTGCCAACCTCCCTTTTTGAATAGCCTAATGGGCCATTGATAAAGATGCATCAGCCAGAATCTGTCTGAGCTGATTTCAAGGCAGTAACAGACTTGTTAGGGTCACCACTTTGTTATAGGTTTAACATTTTAAAATACGTACAAGAATTCAATAATTGTTTTTCTCTTGCTTTGCAATTTGATGTTCCTGTTCAAATGTTCTGTGTAAATCGATTCTGTGTTGTGTGTGAATGAGGGATGTGTGTGTTAAAAAATAAGTGTGAAGGCCATCACCAAACCAGATGTTCGAGGGAAGAGCTGAGGACAGACACAAGGGCGCCAGAAAATTACAACATGCCCCTATTGAAATGTCAGAAAAGGGCAAATTAACAACTCTAAAAATGAGACAGGCACCTATCAATGGAGACAAAATAGCTGTGACCAAAACCAGCATGGGGTAACTCCCTAAAAAAAACTTAATAAAAAATCAAAATAAAGAATAAGAAGGACAATTTAAAAAAACAAGCACTTGTCAAACAATTGATTACAGCATGACGGTGGAAAACTCATTGGTCCCAATGAAGGAAAATCACTCTATAAACAGGGTGCCTTGCCATGAAACTTTGGGTTCATCCTGCCAAGACTTCCCCGGAGCATTGTGTCATGGCCAATGGAACCTGGCTCCTACCTACCTGTGATCAACCTAGCTGGACTGATCCAGACTCTGGCCTGGTAACTATAACATTGACTGGTGGGACAATGTGTGTGTGATTGATATGCATATGCTAATTGTTGTATCTTCAATAAATGTGGCATATTGTCTTTTCCCCTGAAAAAGATCCAGTGTGCTTCTTATAAGCATAACACCAGCCCCATGTGCTGCAGCACCCTGGAGCTCTCCCTGCCAAATGACTCAGCTCAGTTTGTAAGAGCTGGTGGGACAGCGGCACAGGCTAGACAGGGGTTTGCTCAGGAATCACAGATCAAACACTCTGAGTTCAGTGTGTCTCAGCCAAAAGGAATGCTCAGGTCTGTGATACTCACTGTTTCCAGGAGTTCTGCAAGCCCAGTAGCATGGGGGCGAAGTGAACACAGTTGCTGCTGAGGGCATTGTAGTCAAACACTTCATTCATGGCTGTATGGATCCTCGTCTCGAGCACTTCCTGGTTGATTCTCCTTCTTTCTCCGACTCCTGGCTTGCGCTCTTATCCTCAGGGGCTGGCTCTTGACGTATTTAGACATGATCCCCTCACAGCTCCCCAGGGAGGCTGCTGAGCCAGAGAATATTTTACCTTTGGTCAGAGGGAAGGCAAAGAAAGTGCAGGATCTCCAGTTATCAAGACAGAGAGAACTCTGAGCTCCAGGTGTGGCTCCAAGGGTGGCTCCAGGCACCAGCACGCCAAGCGTGTGCTTGAGGCGGCAAGCCGCGGGGGGGGCGCTCTGCCAGTCGCGGCAAGGGTGGCAGGCAGGTTGCCTTCGGCAGCATGCCTGCGGAGGGTCTGCTGGTCCCGTGGCTTCAGCGGACCTCCCACAGGCTGCCGCCGAATTCGCAGGATGGGGGACCTCCCGCAGGCAAGCCACCGAAGGCAGCCTGCCTGCCGTGCTTGAGGCGGCAAAATGCCTACAGCCACCCCTGTGTGGCCAGCCAGAAACACACAGCCGGATAGACAACATATGTATAAGGTATAATCCAGCGTGAGGGGGAGACAGACAGACAGAATGCTCCGATTATGGATTTCTTTAAACAAAATACATGATTATTATTGTTCAGTAAATGTATTTACAAAGTGCCTTCTTCATGTCCACTCCCTCAGCCTAAAATCCAGCACTGCTCAAATCATAATACACGGAACAGTCTTCAAAGCAGGTCAAAAATTAAGGAACCAAATGAAGTGACATAATTTACAAAAGGAGATCACAAGGAGCACTGCCTGGATAACAGCTGAGTAAGGACTTCAAAGTCTGGCCCGAAATAAATATATGATTATCATCATCATTATTCACTGCTTTGATACTGTGGAGATGGACACCTTGGACATACCCGAGGCAGATTGAGAGGAGAGGAGAGCTACAAAAGAACCATTATTTCATTAGCCACTGATATCATAAACCAATGGTTCTCAAACTGTGGGTTGGGACCCCAAAGTAGGTCATGATCCCGTTTTAATGGGGTCGCCAGGGCCAGCATTAGACTTGCTGGGACCCATGGCTGAAACTGAAGCCTGAGCTCCACCCCCACCCAGGGTGGCAGGCAGGGCCGGCTCAACGCATTAGGCGACCTAGGTGGTCGCCTAGGGCGCTGACATTTGGGGGGGGCAGCGATGGCCGCTGCGGTCGTCGGTGGTATTTTGGGGGCGGGACCTTCCTCTGCCTCTGTCAGGGGTGACATTTTGGGGGCGGGACCTTCCACCATCTAGGGCACCAAAAAGGCTGCCAGCACTCCTGGTGGCAGGGCTTGGGCTCTGGGCCCCTCTCCCCACACCCGGGGTGGTGGGGCTGGGGCTTGGGCTCTGTCCCTTCCCATCCTGGGTCATATAGTAACTTTGTTGTCAGAAGGCGGTGACGTTTCAATGAAGTTTGAGAACTCATCATAAACCAACTATGCGAGGGTTTCTGTGGCATGAATTTCAGCTGTGCACCCATATATTTCATGGCTGCCCCACACCTGTGACAACATAAAATTAATAGCACCCTGCAGCAGCACAACTGGAACAAATGAACAGAAATGCGTTCTCCAGACAGTCATAGATTGAAGACAAGCACAAACCCGTTTCTGTTTGTGTATTTATTCATTCTCACACCCAAAAATCTCTCGCAGCATGTGCTGCCACGAGGGAACTGGATGTTGGATTACACCCATTGCAGGCGTGGAGCAGTGAGGTTTCATGCATGTGCGCATACCACAGTCATGAGGGAGCCTGAACCCAGGATTTTAGATTTGAAGCACTAAAATAGCTGGATGGCTCATGTAGCAGAGGCCTGCTATCAGCCTTGCGCACACTGGGCCCCCAGCCACTGAGCTCTGGGGCTGCACTGGCCAAGGAGAGCAACTGAGTGGGGTGCAGAGAAGGGACGGGCACATTAAAGGGACTTTTGGGTTACTGGCCTTAAGAACCTGAGGGGAAAAGGACACTGTCCAACTTAATTGGGGGGGGAGGGGGTGTCTTTTCCTCATGGTTTATGTTTGTGAACCCGTTGTGGTGTTTTCCCAAATTAATACTGAGTGACTTCCCTCCTTTTATTAAAAGTTTTTGCTACATTCAGACTCTGTGCTCGCAAGCGGGGAAGGATTGCCTCTTAGAAGCACCCAGGGGTGGTGTGTAATTGTGCCAGGTCACTGGGTGGAGGCTCGAGCCAGTTCTGTGTTATGTTATTGAAAAGCAAGCCCTAGATGCTGAACCTGGCCCTTGTTGCTGCTGGCTCCACCTGGCAGAAGGGTTACACATGCATGGGATTTATGCCCAGATATGTCCCTGATTTCCCACTTACCTGCCAAGTGACTGATTTCCCTGTTCCCGCAGTACATGTCCACATGGGCCCCACACCAGCCCACACTGGGGGAGAACAGTTTGAACAGGAACAGGTCTCCGGGCTCCAGATTTTCCTCTCCATTTCCTACTGTTTCAAGGTGCTTCCTCAGTAGGTGCTCAGCCAGGCAGAATTTCACTGTGCTCGCAGCCCCTGGAATGGCCTGGAACAGAATCACCCCCATTTCCATGGCCTCAAGTTCACAGTCATTAGCCAGACCCCTACAGTCAGGAGATTGACAAAAGGCTTGTGTTGTGGGTTTTGCTCTGTCGGGTGATGTTTGCTCTCCCTGCGCATCCCCAGTGTGCGGGTGAAACTCACTGCTGCCAGCGCTCCCACATGCACCGAGCCATGTGACTCTGGTCCAGCTGCTGGGGCTCTCACGTTTGCCCAAGGCTTGGATGGCTCCCCAGCCCCAATGCTCTCATTCACCGTTTGTGTGTCTTCCCCACATCATGGCTCACAGGATGGGAGTGGGAGCAGGGAGCAGACTGAGCCATTGCTGTGGGGGAGGGGAAGTAGCCTGACCCATAGGTCGAGACCGGAAGCAGGGGGCAGACGGACCCATTTCTCACAGTGGGGAGGAGGTAGTAGGGAGCAGACAGACCCATGGCTCACAGGAGGAGAGGGGGGAGCAGGAAGCACACTGACACATTGTTCACAGGAGGGAAGGGGCTGGAGCTCCTTGAGCTGCAGGCCTCTTTGGCTTCCTCCTCCACCAGCCCCAGCCTGACCCTTCTGTGATAATGGCGTCAGCTTCTCCCTGACACCCCCTTACCCAGACACGCCTCTCAGCTGTGGAGGGGCAGTTCTGCCTGTCTCCTGCAGCAGTTGATTGGCTGCTCTTCCCCAGCAGGTGGGACAGGGGGGAAGGCAGCCAATCAGAAGGGCTTTCCCATTCTGGAGTGGGAGCTGTCTCCTGGGTAGCTGGCCCAGAGCTGGAGGAGCTGTCAGCTCTGCCTCTTTGGCCGGGGCAGCCCTGGATGGGCTGGTGGCCATGCAGGGTGGGACCAGGATGAGATTTCTGCTCCTGCCATGCTGACATGGGGCAAATCCTGCCCTGAGCCCTCGCTGGGCTAGCTGCAGGGCATGGGGGGTGCCAGGTGTTCGGTGCGGGGCTCTTGGCAGGGTGCAGGGGTACACTGTGGAGGCACCGGGTCCCTCCAGCCCCATGTCCCATGGCGATAGGCTCACTCTCCCATAGCCCCCTCACCATTGCAGCACTTCTGCCTCCTTGAGTTCTCAGGCTGGTGTGGGGAGCTGACCTTCCGACCAGGTCACACTATAGCCTATGCCCCACACAACCCTAACCATCAATAGAATGTCTTCTATCCCGCCTGGCCTCCTCTTCAAAGACACCACAACCAGGGAATCAGTTAAATGTCTCCTGCCCCTGCTGGGGTCTTCCTTCAAATCCTGTTGCCTCATTGTAGACCCCTTCCCCCCATCTCCTATCAGCTCACTCCTCCTACGAGAGAGCCAGCATCATCTCTTCCCCAGGGCTTGTCTCCCTGCCTGCCCTGAACTCTCAGTGCATCACCTCCTGGGTCAGCCAAGCAAATCCCTCCAGGTGCAGTAGGGGAGGTGCATGGACCCTCAGGTGCACCCAAATTCCTCCGCTAGCGCCAGTTAACTCCTTCCTAGTCAGTGGTGATTACACACTGTCACACCTGTGTTGCTGTGTAACACTTGCCACCAGCTGAGGACCTAGCTGAACTCAATGAACCAAAACAATCATCTCACATGGGGAGACAAGATCAGCTTGTTCGGCTCTTTGTTCACTTAACTCGACACCCTGACTTTACTGCCCAGAGTCGTTAACTGTGTTTTAACCAATTCCTCGGCTGAGCAAACCTTTTGGCCAAGGAGGGATGTGAGGATCATGAGTTAATTTACAGAGATGAAAAGAGATTTTTTAAAATATAACCCTCACTATTCTCTCAGCTGGCCCAGCGATCTCAGTTATTAGTGACCCCCAAGGATCTTAGGACTGACAGGTATTTTCAGTAGGTAGATGCCATTTCTTGGCAAACCGAGGAATACAAAGGGACAGCTGGGTTTTCCGAAGGGCTCAGATATACAGACCAAGCCTTGGTTGAGGTAATTTGCAGATTGACCAACAGGGGGCGGCTGTGCTCCACATCATCCACAATCACGGGCTGCTAGCACCTCACTGCCTCTTTCACTGGGCCTGCTCCCCCGACACTGACGTCACCAAGGAGGAGAGAATCTGAATTAAACAATAGCAGGCTCTGAACTGACCCCCTTCACAATGGGAAGCAGCCACTAGACTATAGCACCCTTGCTTACTAGCTGTGTGGATTTAAAGGGAAGGGTTGGGCACAATAGAGCCCCATATTGTTTTATTAATAATGCAATGGAAGCCTATTGCAAACCCAGAGCAGAGTAATACAAATGGGAACAGAAAAATTCAAACGCTTGGCCTGGTTCTTAATGTCCTATGATCCTGATCGTGTGTGCAAAATTTCCCAGCAATCCAACCGAATGTACAGGGCACTTAGCATTGCCCAGCAGACTAGGAGAATGTTGTAATTGGCACTGATCACAAGCATTTATTATAATCATGAGTTGCTGGTTCCAGTGCTGCATCACAGCCTGTGATATGCAGGGCAGAGCTAGATGGTCCAGGAATTATTTGGGAAGTCTAGAGCAGTGGTCCCCAATGCGGTGCCTGCAGGCCTGCCTGTGTTTGTATATGCTTAAGTCAGAGGTCCCCAAACTGTCGAGTGCCCCCCCCAATGGGAGCATGGAGGAATATCCGGGGGATGCATCTGGGCCCAGGCCAGCCCCCACGGGAGTGGGAGGGAGTGCCACCCAACCCTCCCTGGCCCCAGCTGCATTCCCAGCCCTATCTGCACCCGTGTACTGGCCCGCGGACAAGCATCCACCGAAATGCTGCCGAAAAGCAGCGTCATCAAGAGACATCGCCAAAATGCCGCTGATTTTTGGCAGCATTTCAGAGGTGATGCCTCTTGATGTTGCCGCTTCTCGGTGGCATTTCGGCGGATGCTTGTCCACTGGCCACGGTCCTCAGTGGCTCATCGTCCAGCACCCACCAGACGAAAAAGGTTGGGGACCGCTGGTCTAGAGAGTTTGCTCCATGCTGCACAAGATGCCTGTGGGGTGTAATCCTGACCTCAGTGAATTCAATGGTAAAACTTCCACTGATGGCAGCTGAACCAGGGTTTCCCCATGACCCCGCCCCCAAAGAATTTAAAATCAAATGGATGCACTTCAGTATTTTCTCAGGATTTCTGTCACATGAGGTTACAATGTGTGTGTTGTGTGGGCTGGATTTGTGGGTGTGTGCATGTGTATATACAGATGTCTACAGTGTATGTGTGCATCTGCCTAGGTGATTTGTGCATATGCGCATAGTTATCTGCAGTATGTTTGTATATGCTTAAGTCAGAGGTCCCCAAACTGCCGAGTGCCCCCCCCGAATGGGGGTATGGAGGAATGTCCAGGGATGCGTCAGGGCCCAGGCCAGCCCCCACAGGAGCGGGAGGGAGTGCCACCCAGCCCTCCCCGCCCCCAGCTGCATTCCCAGCCCTGTGTCTGGCCCCATCCCCAGCCTCGGTGCATCTCTGCTCCCAGCCCCGTACCAACCCCAGATTCAGCCACTGGCAGCAGCTCCATTCCTAGCCCAGGCCAAGACTGGCAGCAAAGCTGGGAGCAGAGCCGTACCCACCCCCAGCCTCGGCCTCTGGCCTTGCATTACTCCCACCCTCACCTCCAGCTGCAGCCCCAGCCTTGGTCCCTTTACCCCCATCCGCATCCCTCCCCTCAATGCCACAGTCCCACTTCGAGCCCTGGTGGGGGGTGCAGATTGGGGTAAGTTGGGTTTAACCCTCAGAAGTTTGGGGACCAATGGCCTAGGTGATACAAGGTGCATATATGTGAATATGTGGATAAGTACAGCATGCATACGTGGCTATGCAATATGTATGTATCAGCCTACAGTAGGGGGCACTGCTGATGCACTGTGTGTGTTGTGTGAGTGTGCAGTAGCTGTGTGTGGGATGCAGTGTGTGTGTGGGTGCAGGGCTGGTGCAGGATGTGTACAGAATGTGTGTGCATGCAGCTGTTGGTGCACTGTGCATGTCAGGGGACGCATGGGTGCAAGTGCCATGGCTGGGTTTGTGGCTGGGTGCGCTGCCCTGCAAAGCTCTGTGGGGTGCCCAGATAAGGTTTCCCACCAGATCAGCACAAGGTCACACTCCTTGGTATGTGTATGGCCCCAAGCCAGCCTGGCCCAGGTCAGCCCGGTCAGCGAGATGAAGGAAGGCTGCTGACGCCTCCCTTCACTGACAGGATTCACAGGGACGGGTCATGCCCAGAGTCATATTAAACTTTAATTCTCCATGCCTGGGGTGTCAGCGCAGCCTTTGTCTGGCCCTGCAGCAGGTGACTCTGGGAGCAGCTGAGCCAGGCTGTCAAACAGCATCCACAGAGCAGGAGGCATCATTTGTCATGGCAGGGGACTGAGCTGCTAGAGAAAAGGATCATGACAATGTGGGGGAGCTAATCCCCCCAAGCCTGGAGCCAAAGACCCCACAGCCCTGCTCTCACCAAAGGACAAGGCGGCTCTGTGGAGCACCAGCCAACTGCATTTCACAGGAGATGGCAAGCAGGGGGATGACCACCCACAGTCATCGGGGCCTGGATTGTCAGCCAGGGGTCCTGACCAAATTCTAGCCCAAGTGAATGCATTCTGCCTGCCGACATGTCCCCATGTAGTTGGTACCCTCCCCGTCCTGCCCTGAGCCAGTGGGTAGCGTCGTATTGACTATTGTGCCAAAGAGCTGACTCACTCCACCCGAGAGGTGGCTCCATTTTGCCCCCTTATAGCAAGAGTGCTTGTAAGATTCTTCATTATTGTTACGGCCCAGACTGCTGGCCAAGAGATGTTTTCAGCACTAGAACAGAGCCACCATCTGGGGGGGAGACAGGCTGCAGCAACTAGACACAATAGTTTAGGACAGGAAGTAAACCGGACCCCTGTGTCCAAATGACCCAGCAGCGAGAATGCCAGAAGACAGAATGTACTTACCTGGGCGGGAATTTACCCAGGACACTTCTTAGGGAAAGTGCCAATGGGTCTGTGATGACCCCGAGTACTAAGGGCCTTGGTCTTACATCTCACCAGAGACATGAGACCATTGGCTCAGCACTAAATCAGAGGGAAGAACCCCATCTGCTGAATCACCAGCATTTCCCCTGGAGCACCTAGAATTCCCTTTGGGGTCTCCTGTTCAAACACTGGCCGCTCCTAAACCTGCCCAGATTCCTGGATCTGACAGGAGAGGGCATGAAGTTACATGGCTGCTGGGAAATGCCATGTTCCTCAAGGCCCAGTGTTCCTGCTACCACTGTGGCAGGACATGTCAGGAGGCACCAATGGCCAGTCAGGCGACTTGTCTCCTGGCCATCTCCAACACACTTTGCTTTGCCATTCGAGGTTCAAAATGAACAAGGGCTCCTGGGAGCTGGTCCCAGGGACAGTACTCAGAAGGGATGATAGTGCCCAGAAGAGAGGTTCTGGCCTGGTCCTTGCAGAGACCCATCCAGGAGCCAGGTGGGAACCCAGTGCTGAGGGGGGTGGGGAGTGAGAGGTCATGGGAGCTGAGTCCTGGGAGAGCCCTCATAGGATGAGGGAGTTTCCAGGAGCTGAATCCTGGCACAGCAAGCAAAGGGAGCCACTTGCCCGATGGTAGATGTCCTGGCACAATACTCAGAGAGGGCAAGAACTCCCAGGGCCCATGTCCTGGCCTGTGGCTGAAATAACCCCCTGCAAAATCACCTCTGTACAGATCCATGGGCTAAGATGTCCGACGATGGTCCAGGAAGTCTGGTATTGCCATGTGCAGCCTTCAGGCCCCTTCCTCCATGGGAAACCCTCACTGTGTCCAGCTGCATCTGAGAACTGGGGGGCTCCAACTGCCCCTGATTGTCCTCTTCCCCCAGGATCCTAGAGTCCTGCTCCCTCTCTGTGCTCAGCAGAACTGCACAGGTAGGGTGCTCTGCGCCAATAAATGGGATAGAAGGAGGTAGCATTTGCACCAGGACTAATACCCTGAGTGATCGCATCAGGCCCAGAAAGCACAGGCTTTCCCAGGACCAACACGGCTAGAACACTGCACACAACAATGGACCTTTGTCAGAATTGATATTTTCCTGCAAAAAATGTTGGTTTCAACAAAACTTTTATTTTTTTTTATGGGAAAACTTTCTGCACAAGGTAATAGCAACCCGCTCACGGTGTGATGGGAGTGCAGGTGGGAAGGGTGGTGGTCATTTGGGGATGTCCCTGGGATCTGGGTAACTGGGAGGGCTACTGAGCTGAGAATTTCAGCCAGCTAGGGTTCCAAGGCATTGCAAGAATCCTCCCCACCCTGCTGAGAGTAACAGGAGCTGCTGGGGGAAAGGCTCATTCGAATACCTGGGTAATGTGTTCTGGTGCCTAAATTAAAGCCAAGCTCTTTGGGAACATGTCTTTAAGGCAGGAGCTCCTGGGTTCTCATTCCCTCACAGGGAACAAACATTGAGGAGTCCCCAGGCGCTGGATTAATCTGAAGTGTCCTCAAGCTAGACACCACCAGGGCCAAAAGGCCGTTCTGAAGCACGGGAGCATCTCAGCATGGCCCTGGCTCCCCACCACTCTTGAGATTACAGGCTGACAAAGCCTGGCCTTGGGAAGGTGGCTGCCCCCCAGGCAATGATTTTTGAGACTCTCAGCAGCATCGCCGGGTAATTAGTAAATTAGTAATTAAATGTCCTCCACCTGCTGGGGGAGCAGATTCCTAGGTTTTAGCCAAGTAATCCCATGGCATCTGCCCCAGCGTCTGTCGCAGATCTTAGTCACGACCCCGCCACAGGCTTTAACATTTGCTCCTTCACTTTGCTGCAGGCAGGTTCTGGCTTGCTGCTGTCCAGCCACCAGCCACCTTCCCGAGCAGGCCGTGCTCCCTTTGGGAACGCCCAGAGCATTATGGCGATGCACTGGCCTGTGAGCAGCATGGGGATGGGCTGTCCCATTCCCAGGTCAGTCACAGCACTGGGAGAACATGGAGACAGTCAGGTTGGAGCCTCAGTTGGAAAGTCTGAGACCAGCCCAAGCGAGGTCCATCGTCAGCAACAGTAAAGGTGTTTGGTGGTGCTGTTTTCAGCACCACGACCTCAGACTCTTACTGATTTAGGATTTGAAACCTCATTTCTAGGAGTGAAAATCCCATTGGCTCTCAATGAGAGTTAGGCTGTGGAATGCTGAAAATAAGGTTTAGGCTCTTAAATCAGTTGTTGCGACGTGCAGCAATGCCTAAAGCTCTTTGCAGCTCTGGGCCCAGGAGTCTCAGGTTACGTCTACACTGCAGAAAAAAAGACCCACAACAGCGAGTTTCAGACTGAGTCAACTGACATAACAGTGCTCATAACAGTGAAGACACTCAGGCTGGACTCCGGATCTGAGACCCACTCCCATTCCCAGCTCCAGCCCGAATAGCTACCCTGCTGGTGTCAGCCCTGTAATCCAAGCCTTATAGCCTGAGGCAGTAGGCCTGGGCCCAAAGACATATGGGCTGCTTGGATCAGTCTGTGTTACAAATGTTACAGTGTCTGTGAACAACCATCGGAGCTGCTCCAAGACTAACTGTGACATGGGTCACTGGCGACCAAATGGATCTCCTTCAGCGTCGTGGGAGCTAGCCATGATTAAATGCTGGGCCCAGCAGCACTGGCTCATAGTTCACTGACATGGCTCTTGCCGGTCTGTCCTGCCCAGTCAGCCTCCCAGCAGCTCACTTCAGCGTTCAGAGCTACATTCAGACACATGGCTGTTTCGTAACATAGACAAGCTGATTGTCCCTGTTTTATAGCTGGTGAAATCGGAACACGGTGGTTAAGTGTCTTACCATCAGAATCATAGACCCATAGGTCTGGAAAGGACCTCGGGGGGTGGTGGGGTGTCATCTAGTCCACGTACCCATGCTGAGGCAGGATTAAATATACCTAGACCATCCCTGACAGATTCCTATAAACCTCCTCCAATGTCTTCTACACAGCACAGCAGTGGCAAGGAACAAATATTTAATAATGGGCTCTTCAACCTGGCAGACAAAGGTCTTCCATGGTCCACTGGCTGGATGGTGAAGCTACACAAATTCAGACTGGAAATAAGGTGTAAGATTTTAACTGTGAGGGTAATTGATAATTGGAACAACTTACCAAAAGTCATGGTGGATTCTCCATCACTGACAATTTCTAAATCAAGGATATTTGTCTACAAGCTCTGATCCAGGAGTTATCTGGGGGAAGGTCTCTGGCCTGTGTTATGCAGACGGTCAAACTAGGTGATTACAATGGTTCCATCTGGGCTTGGAATCTCTGAAAAGGGCTGGAGGAGAACCCAGTGCTCTTGACTCCTAGCCCCATGGCCCCACGGCTTCCTAAACATGGGAAAGATTCACACGGCAAAATCCATCTCATTGCTAAACACAGCTGGCCACGAAACAGCACAATCCATGTGTAGGTCAGAGACTTCCACCCAATGACATTGCATGGGTGAGAATAAACCCCAAGCCAGAACAGCATGAGTGAGCATGACTCCCCCGGTCCCTATTCCCCACCCCCGCATCACACAATTCATGGTCTGTTCCCAGTCTGGCTTACCCACCCCCCAAAGACCCCCTCCTTTTCTGTGCCACCAGACTGCAGCAGTTCAAGCCCCCTTTAATGGCGTTAGCTAAATGCTTGGCGAAGGGCTGGAGCTAACAATATTTTTTAGTTATTGGATTTGCTCTGCATGATGATGATTGGCCTGGTAACAGATGGTTAACCAAGTAATCCCTCCATACCCTCATAACTGCCTCCACATCCTCACTCCAGAGCTGGCTTTGCACTGACCGAGCACAGGTTAGATCAACCAGGCAATAAATTAGCCAAGTCAGCACACAGTGCTGGAGAGCCATGTGCCAACATGGGAACTCCAGGCTGCTTTGACTGCTGCTCTGGGCTCCTCTCTCTACCTGCTGGCATCTCTGTCCTGCAGTGGGGTCAGCTTGGGGATAGGCTCTGAGGCAGCCCATGTTCCACTGCAGGTTAGAGCCCGCACAGCTGTATCGGGTGACTGGGGTGGGGGGCACACAGGAGGACCTCTGACAATCAGGGCTGTGCAAAAACTTCCCCAATGACCTTGACCCTTCTCAGCTCAGAATAGCTTTGGTCCATTAGTTCAGGCATTCACTTGTACACAGTGCTATCCCCCCCAACACCCCATCCACAGGCATCCCCCAGCCATTGCACCCCCAGCCCCACCTCACCTTTCCTGCCTTTGCCCCACTCTCCTTGGCCAAAATATCCCCTCCCTTCACTGGCCACCAGCCCCGATTCCAGGGCTTCCTCTGGAGAGGATGCAACATGCATGAGCTGGAAAAGGCTCACACTACATGACTGCAGGAGAGGAGCTTGGCTCAAAGTATCTGGGGAGAGAGACGCATGTAAAACAACTGCAGAATGGTATGGTCTAGAAGCACAGACCCATTTCAGCTCCTCCCACAGCTGGTGAAATCCCAGCTGTCCGGCCAGCCTCAGAGAGATGAGGGTGGAGGCAACAGATCGAGGCTCTAGGCACGTTCCACCTTTCGGGGGTGGGGGTGCAGATTCTAAACAAGTACATCTGGGTTTTTCTCTACCTAAATGAACTGAATCTGACTTCACAGGGGAGGCAAGACAAGCATGGAGAATGTGTCTTTGGGACATTGTCACATGGTGGGGCTGGGGGAGCACTGCCCAGTGGCATTGCACAGGGGACAAGAAGGCTGTAGATCTGGTGTCTAGTCCTGGCTTTGCCACAGATTCACCATGTGCCCTTCAGCAAGGCACTTAGCCTGCCAGGTCCCCAGGTGCCCCATTTGTCCAATGGGAGTGATGAAATTTTCCTGCCTCATAGGCTGGAGCTGTAATAGGGTGAAATAAAAATATTTGTCCAATCCTGAACAGATACTAAGGAGCCACGGAGCTGGATGGGCCCTGTACCAGGGCATTGCAGGCCTGACTTCTGAAGGGACATGTAAATCTATTGCTCCATTCCTCCCTGTGTCAGCCTGCCAGGCGAGCGAGAGCTTGCCAGGTTCTGTACTGCCATGTGCTGGGGCTCTGGGGCAGCAGCTCCTGGGTGTAACTGATGGGTTTGCGCAGTCATTAGCACTGATTTGCTGAGGCTGTTATAACAGCTCCATGGCTGCCTGGCTAGAGATATTACAGTGAGTAGATAAAGCACAGGGACAGACCTCAGCACCTTGGCTTCTGACAAGTAGGGTATGTCTACACTGCATTGTAAATCCAGGTCTGTGGGACCTGCAGCTTAGGGTTTCCAAGTCCTTGCTTATGCATCCCCACTGCATTGTAAATCCAGGTTTCCAATCGCGGACCCAGGTCCCACAGCCCGTCCTGGTGCATCGGCACTGCACTATGTAAACAAGAGTCAGAGCTTCTGCTTTTAGAGATCCAGGATTGATTGCGTCCACTCTGCAAAACGATAGGGCTTGGACCTGAGACACAGCAGGATTTGTGTTCAGACTCAGCCCCTGTGTAAGTCCTAGGACCCAGGCCCTGAGTGTTTGCTGACCCAAGTTAGTCTGATTTGAGGGTGGACAGTAGAGGGGTTTGGGCTCAAACCTGGGTCTGAGCCTGGGTTTACAATGTAGCGTAGACCTATCCTTAGCCTGTAGCACAAGCCCAAGGGACTTTTATCACAGATCCTCCCACTGCACTGGGGATGGGTATTGCAGCACAGCTGTGCTGTGTGCAAGGGAGAGGGATGCGAGTGTGACAACCATCATTATCACTGCAAGCAGGGATTGGACGGGGGACCTCTGCAGCTGGAGCTAAATGAGCAAGCCTTGGAGCTACCAGCTACAACAGCCGCACACCCTTTGTGGACCAGGGACATCTGCTCACTGGTGGGTCTGTATCAGAGAGCAGTGGGTGTGAGGGGCCCTCTCCCTTGTCTCCATCGCCTCCTGGTGCCGGCCACATCCTTAAGGGTGTGTCTACACTGCAGCTGGGCATGAGCCTCCCAGCCCCAGGAGACAAACTTCTGCTAACTCTGCTTGAGATAAAAGTAGCAGTATGGGAGCGACCTGCCCGAGTCCAAGCCCACTCAGACCCCGGGGGCCGAGTTCAGGTACCTAGCCTGAGCTGCTGCCAGCACTGCAATGTCCACGCCAACGTTTATAGTGCACTAGCTCGAGTGGCACTAGCTCAAGTCTGTCTGGGCTGGGCTGGGCGGCTTACTTCTGACTGCAGTGTAGATAGACCCTAAATGGCTGGGTCCCTGGCTGCTTGGCCTGGTGCCCCCTAGGGCCAGTTCACCTTCAGTTCTAGTCTTCACCAATGCTGAGCACTGTGGAATGTGATTACTGGTTTGTGCACAGGCACAGGAGGTATGTGTGCATAACTGCACATGGTGCATGCTGAGTGGGTATGTGGGCATGGAAGCGCACACATCCTCACCATACAGGATGCCAGTGCTGCTCACAGGTTTGGGTTGTGGGCAGGGCCGGTGCAACTATTTAGGCAAACTAGGCAGCCGCCTAGGGCGCCTAGTGGTTGGGGGTGCCTAAAAGCCCCCTCAGGTGAGGAGGTGGAGGTGAGCTGGGTGGGGGGCGCGCGGAGAGGGTTACCTGCAATAACGAGGGGGAGGGGGGAGCACAGGGGAACAGCTCCCCGTCCCCCCTCACCTCTGTTCTGCCTCCTCCACTAAGCACACAGCCCAGCTCTAAGTCTCCTCCAATCAGCGCCGCAAGGCTGGGCGGGGAGGAGAATTAGAGCAGCACCGACGTGCTCAGTGGAGGAGACGGAGCCGAGGTGAGCTGGGGCGGGCTACTCAGGCAGGGTTAGCTTCCGCAGGAGGGCTCCCGAGGCAGGGTTAGCTGCTGGGGGAGCAGGCGGAGGGGGGAAGTCTCCCCAGGCAGGGTTAGCTGGGGGGGCGGGGGAGTCTCCTCAAGCAGGGTTAGCTGCTGGGGTGGGGAAAGGGGGAAAGTCTCCCCAGGCAGGGTTAGCTGCCGGAGGGGATGGGGGGGAAGTCTCCCCACACAGGGTTAGCTGCCATGGGGGACCGGAGGGAGAGGGGTTAGCTGTCGCAGTGGTGGGGGGGTAGCTGCTGCGGGGGGGCTGAGTTAGCTGTCTTGTGGGGGTGGGGTTAGCTGGGGGATGCAAGGTGGAAGTTTCGCCGAGGACGCGGAACTTCCTTGCACCGGCCCTGGTTGTGGGCCAGGAGGGGATAAGCTCCCCTACTACTGACAGCATTGGGAGTCTCCCCTGTAGGGTGACCAGATGTCCTGATTTTATAGGCAAAAAGAACAGGAGTACTTGTGGCACCTCAGAGACTAACAAATTTATTTCAGCATAAGGTTTCGTGAGCTACAGCCCACTTCTTCGGAACATGGCTGCTACTCTGAAATCTGATTTTATAGGGACAGTCCCGAGTTTTGGGTCTTTTTCTTATATAGGCTCTTATTACCCCCCACTCCCTGTTCTGATTTTCACATTTGCTGTCTGGTCCCCCTACTCCCCTGTAGCATGGGCAGCAGGAGCCTGTGTCTCCGGAGCAGCGCATGCTGAGTGCTGGCTCAGAGGACCAGCATGGAGACAGCAGTGCAGCCAGTGGATTGATATGGGCTGCAGCTGGATGGTTATGGTGGAAGGAGCAGCAGCAGGAGACAGGAAGAAGGCATGTTCTAGCAGGCAGGAGCCTGGCAAGCAAAGCAAGGCTAATGCTAGGGAGACATAGCAGGGAGAGCAGACCTGCTTCTGGTACCATGAGGCTGGGAGCTGTCCATCCACTTCTAGGGCTGCAGAACAGCGAGTTATGAGTTACGGGGGGACCAAACAGCAATGCTGCAGAAGGGCGAGGCCAAGCCTGTCCTGTGCGGAGTGAGCGTGCCCAATGCTGATGCAGCCATTTGCCCTGCCAAGCAAGGAGCAACTAGAAGCACAAATCCACACAGTGGGTCTGATTCTCCCCGGCCCTGCCCCTTCATCATCATTTACACTGGGACAAAACAGGAGCAAACGTTAGCGGGCCAGACTTGTAGCCTCAGCATAGAGAGGCTAGACATAGCGACAGAGCAAGCACATGGCAGCTGCCTAAGGGCTGGGGCACTACTTGTTCTGCACGGCCTTCTGGAGTTAGATTGGCATCATGGACGTGCTGGGGGGCTTAGCAGGCGGCACTCGGGGGGGACCTTTCCTCAGGGTTCAAGCAGCTCCAAAGATTTAGTTAAGTGTATTTGTGCTTCTCTGGGCTTCACATTCTTGACATGGTTTTCACTCACCTGGGCTGAGGCATTCCTGGCACGCGCCTCATCCTTGGTCCTGGGAAGATCAGGGCAGGGTCGTGGCAGGTTCATGGCTGGGCTGGGCGTAATACATGGCATGGAGTCCCAAAGGGCAGCCTCTTCTCTGGCTGCTCAGAAGTGCTGGGCAGGAGCACCAGGGAAAGTTACACGGACATTGCAGTAGCGATCACTCACCTGAAAGGTAAATGAACCAACTCTATTATTCAGGGCCAGCTTGTGGGCAGGGAAGGGAACAATGCAGGGGGATTTTAGACAGGCAGTTATCCAAATTGCCATGTGGCCATGGCTAGCCCCTCTGCTCTTGTGAACTGCGCCCTGGGAGCTCTAATGACACCCGAGGAGAAACCTCCACGCTGCCCCAGCCAGAGGAAAGCATGAGGAGCAACAGGACAGCTGTGGAGTTGGCTGCAACTGCTCTGCTGAACAGGACCCTCAGTTTTGTTTCGGATGATACCCGATCTGTTGTTAGCGCTATTATTAATCATCCTCATCTCAGGCCCCAGTGTGGGCCCATTGTGCTAGGTGCTGTACGTACACAGGCTGGGCTCCAAAAACCTTACGTTCTGCAGGGCTGGTCCAAAGCCTGCTGAGTGAGTGCAAACGCTTGGGCTCAGGCCCTAAGGCCAAATTCACACAAGTGCCACCTTCAGGGGGATCTTTGAGTTGGCTCTAGTTCCAGCTTTGCCACCTGCAAAGTGACTGTGGGCACATCACCGCTCTGTGCCTCAGTTTCCCCTTCTGTACGATGGGAACAGCAAAGCTTATTTACAGCAGTTGGTGGGGGGCACTGGGAGGTGTAATTAGTGGCTGACCGTAACGAGCTTTGAGATCCACAGATGAAAGGCCTGCTAAGCCACATGCCATTTACTCATCACTTGTCTCAGGATTTTCCAGAAGGATCAGGTCTAACGGTGGGCCCAGGGGTAGGGGGATGGGGCAGAGACTCCAGAGCATGGGAAGGACGAGATGCAGCATCCTTTGTTCCGTGATCCCCAGGTGGGCCCTCACTCTGACCCTTGGTAGCCAGGACCCTGGAAAACCCCTGGAGGCCTGAAGCTGGAGAAAGGAAGGACTCTCACAGAGCGAAGTGATGGAGGAAAGGGCTGGGCGTTCCTGCCCCACTTTGGCCAGCCCAGGCAGAAAGAGCTGTTTTTGACAAGCAGTGCATGTGCTGGCGGGGCCGGGTGGTGGGGACAAGAGGCCCCAGAGCTTTGGTTGTTCTAAATGATCTCAGTGTGCCTAAGCCCCATCAAGGGGATCTGGGGAGAGCAATCTGACAGCTAGCTCCTCTCTGCATTAGCCCAGCGTCATAATTCTGCTGAGGGCAGGGGGATGGCTGCCGCTACAGATGGCAGCTGTCAGAGATCTAGGTCAGGATTTGAGACTATGGAGAGGGTCTAATTGTCACTGGAATGGGGGGGGAGCAGGGGGGCTCCAGTAGGGGGTGGCTAGTCCAGGTTCCAGCAGGGGGGGTTGCAGAACTTGGTTGCTGGGGCAGGGTGAGGCGATGCAGGCTGCATGGCAGGGAAGGGGAGTGGGTTCCTGACAAGCTTCCAGGAGCATTGCCCACGATCGTGGCCCAACTACCCAGAGCTGAGGGACACTCAGGCCTGGCCAGACAGGAGCTCCCTAGTCAACAACGCCTCCCTCTCCCTGTGCGTGGCGGAGGGTGTGGGGGACAGAGGGGGTTTTCTGTACTTTACCCCGCTGGTTTTTATTTGACCTTCTGGGAGATCCCCATTTCTACAGCTCTTTCTCCTCCCCCAGCCCCATGGCCCTGCAGCCACGTCCCCCAGCATGGGGCTGCACCTTGGAGACTCACTGCTACTCCACACTGGGCTCATTTCAACGCCAGGTGTGAGCCCTTCCTAGCCAGTGGCTGAACCCCTGGTGCTGGTCTAGGAAGTCAGTGGCCCAAACAGGTCCCTGGCTGGAAATTCACTCTGCCCTGCCCTGCCCACCTTTACACTGACCTTGACAAACACTGGGATAGGCTCTGCCAAAGTCCTCTCCCAGTTCTTGACCTGAATTCTGGAGCAATCAGAGAGGAGCTGGTCTAACAGAGTCTGTCCCAGTGCATGCAGGGGCAGGACTGTGGGAACTGGCTGGAGCTGTGTGGTGCCCTCTGCAGTGAAAGCCAATCAGCAAAGCTCAGAGTCAAGTCCCACAGGCTTTGAGTTCAAGTGCAACCAATAACCTGAGGCACAGCACTATTTGTCACAGGTGGTTTGTTCTTTCCCAGGGGGAAAACTGCGTGTGCAGGGGCGAGACATATCCGACATGGGTGTTCTACTTACCAGAGGGCAGCAGTAGCAGCAGCAGCTAGATTTTGGGAATCTCAGCTGTTGTCTGCCCTGTTTCTACTCTCGTAGGTCTGTCTATAGTATTTCTCTGTCCTCACTTATGAGGGGTCACCTCCATGTGGCCCTCAGAAGGTGCGCCACCCCCCAAAGGGTTGGTTTGCAATGACTCACCCAACATCAGAAGTCTGTGGTGAAGCACAGGGCAGCCCATTGCCATACCACAAGGTTTTGCCTTCCTACAGCTTCTGTCTCTCTCCCTGAACACAATCACTTCCCTGAAATTCCACAGTTCTATCACTTGCACAGCCAAGAGAGAACATTAGATCATCTAACCTGACCTCCCAAATAACACACGTCAGAGAACCTCACCCAGGCATTTCAGAGTCAAGCCCATAACATCTGCTTCAGCTGGAGCAGATCCTTCAGAAAGACACCCAGATCTGACTGCAAGTCATGGTGAATCCATCACATCCCTGTGGAAGCTGTTCCAATGATTAGTTACCCTTACTTAGGTCTAGCCTACTTTTGCCTGGCTGTATGGGTGGCTGGCGCTTAGGGTGATGTCGCTTGGGTAGACAGATAGCGTGGCAGAGGCCGGCCTCTGCCAACACCAGGGCTCTATTCCAAGTGCTGCTAGAAGTGACTTGGTACAACTGCTGTGCTGTCCAAGCTTTAATGGGGGATCCAGGATAATTCCCTCTGGTAGGGGAGGGGAACCACTGTCACCACCTTAACTGTCTAAGGTATTGGGACAGGTACTAAGGATCCCTCCTCATAGTATCTGAGCACTACTGTATTTATCCTCGTGGCACCCCTGTGAGGCAGGGCATGCTATTAAACCCATGAATTAAAGCTGGGTCTGCTAAACCGTAGGCTAATGCCCTAACCCCTGGATAATCGTTCCTTTCTCTGCACTGCTGTTCTGTTGCAGGCAGTTCCATAGGCTGCTTGTCCTGCGTGCAGAAGTATTTTCTTGTTTTTGTTTTAAATTCACTGGCCACTAATGAGATTGAGAGAGAGAGATTGGGGCTAATGTTTACAAAAGTGGCAAACTTTGCATTTCATGAGCTGACCACCACATAGGCTGCCGATGGCTGAGACTCTGAGCTCCTTTTTCAGAGAGAGTCTTCAGCAAGGACAAGAAAGAAAAGGAACGTGGATGATCAGGGAGTGCAGAAGATCTTAGAAAAATAGTTATTGACAGCACTTAATATCTGGACATGTGCAAATCAGCCACCCACTTGACAGACATTGCAGAGTATTAACCATCTGCAAAGGGACGGATACATCAGGAGATGGAGAGAAGCAAACAGCACAGGGCTTCCAAAAGGTAAAGAGTAAACCTGGGAATTACCATCCTGAAGGCCTAACTGCTAACCCTAGTGAAATAATGGCACACACACACACATCACTCCGCCCCCAGAGGAGAATGAGACCACAACAAATATTGGGTAGCACTCTAGAGAACAGAGCTTGCCAGACAAATGTGATTCCTTTTTTTAAGTTAGCATTATGAAGCAGCATGACGGCCAAGAGTTCAGAGGTTCTTTCCTGGCTCTTGGGAGACCAGGGTTAAATTTCCGGCTCTTTCTCAGGCTTTCTGAGTGATGCTGGGCAAGTCACTTAGTCTCTTTGTGGCCTAGTTCCCTCTCTGTGCAATGGGGCTAACAGCAGTGCCCTACCTCACAGGGGGCTGCTAAGGGAAACATATTAAAGCTTGTGAGGGGCTCAGATATTACACTCGCAGGAGCCAGAGAAATACCTAAGCTAGACATTGCTGCTGGATTTCCCAAAGGGTTATTTTATGATCAATAATGACAGAAGTAGTTAATGGGCCAAATTTCTGCTCTCGGTTACACCTGTGCAGCTGCAGTCTGGGCCGAAGTGATGCCTTTAGTTTGGCACAATCCCTCGATTTCTGCAAATGTTTCTGAGCATACAACCCCAAAGTTGTCAGTGGAGGTTGCATGGGTATAAACAAGAGCACAGATCTACCCATTCATGCTAAGCAAGCAAGTCAAATCCCCATGCTCCAGGGCTTAGGATGTGGCCACTCCCAGAAGCAGAAATAAGCAGCCAATTGCCTAATAAGGGGCACAATCGCTCCCACCCAATGAAAACTCACAGAACGGGGCCAGGAGAATTCTATTAGCTTCCAATGCGGGAGTTTTCCTAGCTAGTTGTGGAGGTTGGACTCCCCCCTTCTGATATGGCACAGGCAGGGGGCTTGGGCCCAGAACCTACAGATTCTCTGAGATCTATGGGAGACCAGGGTCAACTTCATGGAGATTCTGTCTCTCCACACCAGCCCCAGGAGCCCTCTCCTTCCCCTCTGGGCCCCTGGGAGCGTGGATCCATTGGAGCCATACTGCCAAGGGCTGCCCTATCTGTGCCTTCTCCTGGACACCCTTCTAGCCCCCAACATGGAGGAGGCTCTGCAGAACAGTCCATGCAGCCTATGGCTATAGTCCTGACTGGGAGCTAGGGGGGAATGAATGTCTTCCCTGAGTGTCCCCCAGCCCCTCAGCATCGTCCATGCATTGGATCCTCTCCGTCCCTCCAAGGGCTACTAGAAGGAGGTGGCACCATGAAGGTGGCTGACCCTTCCCTTGCTGAGAGGGTAAGGCAAGTCCCTTCCATACCTGGCTCAAAATCTGCAGCAGAATCTTCCAGGTCCCTAGCCCAATGGCTGGGATTCTCAACAGAGTCCAAGGGAGTTGGGTGCCCAGCTCACATTCAGGGGTGCCTAATTCCCTTAGGATCTGTTGAGAATCCCCAGCCTATGGGTCTAATCCTGCAGACAGCAAGGAAGTCAGTGAGTTTA
The DNA here is from genome assembly GCF_003597395.2 of Chelonoidis abingdonii. NCBI lineage: Eukaryota > Metazoa > Chordata > Testudines > Testudinidae > Chelonoidis > Chelonoidis abingdonii. The sequence goes on from NC_133777.1 coordinate 43,439,899, forward strand.
ACTGTGTGGCCTTAGTACACCAGGGCTTGTCATTATCTGTGGCTTGCATCTAAGAGTTCAGCGAGTTCAGCATTACCACCTCATGGATACACTGGAGCAAACTCTTGGAGGTATTGGCTGAAGTTGGCCAGCCTGTGGTGGGGGATGCCACACAGCTTGGTGTATTGAATTCTTGGCAAGTGGTACATTTCCTGCCAACAAAAGGGTTTGACCCAGCCAAACGTCCTGGCTTGGCCTGTCGCTTTGCCACCATTCAATGAAAGCATGTCCCAGACTGGCCTCACCACAGCCCCATTCCTGGGTATATTTGAAAGGGGTTTTACTGTGGCAGGAAGGGCTGGTCCGTGGTTAGGACCCCAGCTGAGGACTCCGAAGGCAAAGGTTAGATTCCCCAGACCTTCTGTATGACTGTGATTAAGTCACCCAGGTGACATCTCCCCTGCAATCAGCAGTGTGTCTTCAGCATGGGCAGATATAGCCACATTAGCCTTGAGTGAGTGCAAAACGCAGTAGCACGGCCACCCAGGACTATGCACTTGAGCAGCCAGCCTTCACTGCTGCTGTTACTCAAAGCTGGCTCTGGATGCTATTCATTTTGCTACCAGACTGCCAGCTGCAGTGTAGATGCTCACCATCTGTACAAGGGGGAGAACAGCAGGGTTCTATCTCACAGCTGTGATGGTAGGATTGTGAGGGGTTTGGATATTTGGTAACAGGGGCCACAGAAGCATGTTAGCTAGATTAACCGCATGGGAAACTGGGGCTGCCATTTTTCCTCAGAGCAGCTGCAGCGCAGACCATGCCTCATGCTCAACCCTGCGGGGCTGGCTCACCCCAAGGATCTGCCTCAGGGACATCATTACCAACCCACTATGCACAAACTGTTTGAAAGCCCTTTGCAAACCCAAAGCCTGGACGGCAGCGTCATTCTCCAAAATGCAGCAAACTCTTCTCTCAAGATTGCTACATTCTAAAAGTGTCTTCGGCTTTGATATGGTATCAGCCAATGTCAGAGAACAAACAGGGTGTCCAGGAAGAGCAGGGTGATTGCTAATGGAATCACCAGGGCATATGCTAAAGCTCATGAAGACTTTAATTCCCTGGGAAGCAACCAGGGGCGGTTTGAACAGGCCCACGCTCAGAGTCAGAAATAGCTTGGATCTGCTGAAGCTAAAGGGTTTATAGGGTTCAGTTACCAGTCTTTGATCTCTTCAGACCAGGTTTCAAACCCGATTTAGGTCACAAATGAAATGGCGTTCGTGGCTATTAGCCTGCATCATGCGATCGCCCCGCAGCTCAGAGGCAGCTAGCGTTTTCTACTCAGCAGAAAGGCTGAACCAGAAGGGCTGGTGCAGGACGAAGAGGTGGCACCAGCAAAGCCTCGTAAGCCCCCCCCACCCCGGGGGGCAGCCACAAAAGCTATAAGGCAGCACTGTGAGGCATTGGCAGGGCTGTATGTGGGATGACCCGGAGCTGGACGAGCAGGGGCAGTGATAGGTCAGGAAAGTGGGGCACTGGCAGAGTTATAGAAGGGGACTCTGGAATGGAGTAGCAAGGAAGGATTCAGGTGCACAGGCAGAGCTGTGCATGAGGGGCCCAGGGTGGAATTGCCAGGGCTGAGTACACGGTTTCAGCCCTTAGGCACAAGGGCAGAGTCGGATGGAGGAGCGGGGCCCAGGCATCCATGCCTGAACTGTGCCCGGCTCTGAGCCTCTGAGGGCACGTCTGCACTGCAACAACAGACCCCAGGCATGCCCCTGGCTGGCCTGAGTCAAACAAGTGCTCACAGGTCTCAGGCTGCAGGAGAGGGTCTCAGAGCCCATGCTCCAGCCCGAGCTCCTCGAGCCTGGGTCAATTGACCTGGGCTGTGAGACACGGTGCTGCAGGGGTTTTATTGCCATGTAGACGTACCTTAATGAGGGGATCTCTAAAGAGGAAGCTACGGACGCTTTACACAGTGCTGGCATCAGGACTTGGGCTGGAAAGCAGCCACTGAGCCCGAGGTGGGACTTGGGGAGTACAACAGACACAAACAGAAGTCGCTCCTCTCCAGGGCTTGTTAATGTGTTCATCTCGTTAGCATCCATGGCCGCTCGGTAAATCCCATGTGATTTCAGCCAGTTCATCTGGCGCGGCCCAGTCTGTGCTCAGAGTGGTCTGTCCAAGACCATGTTCTGCCAGGGAGTGGGCTCATCCCCAGACTGTGCTGGGTGCAGCGTGTCAGGCAGCAGAGGGTCTGATCCATGGCCAATCTGTCGGCACAAGCTTCACATCAGCCTCAAGCTGCTGCTCACTCCCCATGGCCCATGGGCCTTTTCCAGGGGATCTCTGAAGCTGCTCCTGTCCACCACACAAAGCCTCCATCAGGGTAGGTCAGTAGTGCTTCCTGCTAGGGGCAGCTCATCCCAGGGGTCTTTGGGGTGGCCAAATCAACTCCTCTCCGTCCCAGCACCATGGGCAGGTGTGCTGGATCCCATGGCCACCTGTTTCTTTGGCTAAATTCAGCTGGGATCAAACTGGCATGGAGTGAATCCTGCCTTGCAGTGAACTGGGGAGATCAGAGCAGTGGGGGAGAATCAGACCCAGTGACCAGCCGAGGAAAGGAGAGAAAAGAGCTGAGATGCAGCATGGTTGGGAGAAGGCCCTGGCTGGGCAGCCACTACAGGTAGTCCCGCCTATCTTGTCTCTTTAGGACCCTTTTATCAGGGTTTCTCCAGGGACCTGAGCTCAAGAGCTGCTGCAGGGAGGGTTCCCCACGGGGAGACTGGGTTGGGAGGCAGATCTGGGAGGTGCCTACAAGACCAGCTCAGTTTAATGACAGCCACTGGATGACGCGACTTTGGGTTAGACTCAGGCCTGGGCTGCGTTCATAGCAACCCTGCTAGACACCTGCTCTGTCCTCCAGGGCCAACACCCCACCACAGCTACCTTCTGCTACCCAGCATCCAGGGTAGAAACTAATTGCTAGGAATGGGTTCCTGGCAGTGGTGAACTGGGCCAGCATTCCCTCCACACAGGACCCTGACCCAGACCATCTCCCTGCTGAGCAGACCCCTCCTGAGCCAGTCGGCATGGAAGCAAAAGTCCCAGTGTTCTCGAGGCAAGGGAGCTGGGTGCCCTGCCAAGTCCCACATAGAAGTAATGTTCTCTAGTGGTTGGCACCAGGGACTGGCATCCGAGCGGTCTGGGTTCTGTCCCCAGTTCTGCTACACACTTACCACGTGACCCTGGGCCAATCCATCCCCTGCTCTATGCCTCAGTTTCCCCATCTATAGAATAGAGATGCTAAAGCAAGGAGGCTAAACACGTTATGGTTGCTTGGTGCTATGAGAGCCTCGCTGGTTGGTGCCAGAGACTGGGAAAGGATTAATTAAGCAGCAGGATGCAGGGATGAAACAGGCAGCCAGAGCCCCAGGGAATTTATGACATCTTAGACATGGTCCAATTCTAATCTAAAGCCCCCCAGCCACCTGTGAGCAGCAGCAGCCATGTAATTTCCAATAGCCCCGGTTTAAAGGCTAAAGCTCTCAAATCCCAAATTGTGCTGCCCTGTCAGAGTAAGGGTTTATCGGTGGGTTACACAACCAGAGGCACCTGGCTGGGCGGCGGGGGGCGGAGATCAGGAGCTGGTGGCAGCCACGAAAGTGACAGTGTCAGCACTTGAAGGAATCAGCAGCCACGTTTTAAAGGCTAACACACTCTGATCCCCTCGGCCCTCCACCCCCCTTCCCTCACTGGGCCCAATCCTGCAGGGCACGCAGATCCCTCAGCTCCCATTTACATAAACGGCAATTGGGGGTGCTCAGCACCTTGTAGGATTGGGCCCCAGGTACATAATCCCAGGATGTCAAGCCCCTGGGAAGGAGCTCCTGGGATTTGCTTACGTAACCATCATGTTTACAGCTCAGAGCCTGTTGTAAAGTAGTTTTGATGGACAGGAGGAATCTGGAGCATCCCTGCTGGCTGGGCTCCCATCCCCAGAGGAACGTCACCCACGACCTGGGGGAGCACAGTCCATGGATGCACAAGGCCCCTTCCTCTTCGGAGCTCTCTTTCCATGGCCCTCGTTAGGATTCCATCCAGTTCCTCTGCTCCCCAATTCCCATGGAGCCTCCTTCCACCGCTAGGACCCATGACTAACAGGCATCACACTGTGCCCTTGGGATCCTGCTGTGAAGCCGGCATGGATAGCTGGGGAGGGGAGAGTTCTGTCTGGGGCAGGGGATGTCTCCAGCTCTGCAGAGCACCCGCTCACCTGGGCATATCCCAGTGACTCCTGCTGGTGCAGAAGGAGGCAGACTGGTCGAGTGGGTTGACCGCCTGCAAAGGAGTCGGGAGACCTGTGGTCTTGCCCCAGCTCTGCAGATAGCTGGGGTGGGACACTAGCATCTCTCTGTGTCTCAGTCCCCATCAGTGCCCGGGGGCAATGGTGCTTACCTGTCTTCGTAAAGGGCTTGGAGGTCTCTGGGTGCTAAGAATTAATGCTGTAGATATCCTGGCCCGGATTCTGCACAGGAGAGCAGGAACACGTGAGCAGAGACCCAGGATCTAAGAGCAGGAGAGACCATTTCTAACAGACTTTGATCTTCCCTCTGAAGATCTCAAAGTGGCTAATAAATGCTCAGGAGCTCAGCCTCGTGCAGTGAGACAGGCTGCCTAGCATTAGCCCTGCTTTACAGATGGGGAAACTGAGGCACAGAGAGGGCAGCAACTTGCCCAAGGTCCCATGGCCCATTTAAAGCAGCACCTCTGAGGAGACAAGCTCCTATTTTACCCAGGAAGTTCCTCCTGCCTGCTGAGAGCCGGCTCTGCTTTACGTTCTCAGTGGATATGGCTACTCCGACACCCTGATGCAAACAGGCGAATGCTTTCAACCATGAAGACGGTGACTGGTTTTAAAAACAGGTTAGAAACCAAGGGCCAGAGCCTCAGCTGACGGGAGGCAGTGGCGCTCCGGTGGGATTTGGCCTGGCAACCCAGTGTCTAGCAGTCTCTGATCTTTACTCCATGCACGGCCACCTAGAATGCCCCAGTCACATAGCTCTCTATAGAGTCTGCCGTGATGGGGACTTTTGCTTTAGGTTCTGTGTATTTAGGGCGCTCCCTTATTCACCTTGGTGCAAAGTGTGCTAAGAGACTGAGTCTCACTCCTGCACAGTGTAGGAGGTTTGGCACTGGGGCCTGGTAATGAGATACATAGCTTTGATGCCCAGATTTAGGCTCCGAACTCCTGCAGATTTCAATGGAAGTTAGGAGCCTAAATACCTCTGTGGATCTGCGCCTGAGTCACTGATTCAAATCCAACCCAGGTAAGCAGTGACTCACTGACTGGTGTACATGAGGTGAGTCTTGGTGGGGGGGCATATCCAGGTCAAACCACCATCTGCCTCTGTCGGTGGCGGAGAACTGGCTGGGTCTTGGAGAATGAACCAATACTCTCTACAGGAGCACTGCAGGGGCTCAGGGGCACACAGTCATGGGCATGGTGTAAATCCATCACTGCTCACAGGGCGGTGTGAGCAGCTCATCCACTGTGCCTAACTGGTGACCTTGAGTCGCCAGGGCTGTCACTCAATCTATCAGCCCATCACCCGTGCTCAAAACAGGCAAAAGGTAGTAGTCACAGTCCTTTGTACGTGCAAAGCACCTTCTACCTGAGACTGACAGTCATTGACTGCTCCTAACAGTATCCCTGAGAGGTGGGGAAGTATTAGGCTCATTTTTCAGATGAGGAAACTGAGGCACAGAGCAATTAAAGCGACTTACCCAAAGGCAGGCAGTGAGTCCATGGTAGAATAGTGCTTAGAACCCAGGAGTCCTGACTGCCACTGCTGAGTTCCAATTACTAGGCCAGAGGTTCTCAAACTGTGGTCCGTGAGCTCCATTCAGATGGTCTGTGGATAGTTTCCACTAAGGTGTGCACCTGGGCAGCCACACACGAGAGAATCTCACCCACCTAATTAGTGGAGCCACACAGGCGTGGCTCCACTAATTAGGTGCTTGGATCCTGGAGAAGATGCACATGTAAGGTGAGGTGGTGGCCTTGAGGGGAATAGGAGGTAGGTGGGATGGGGCAGAGTGTGAGAAGAGGGGGTGGGGAAAGTGCAGGGGCTGTGGCAGCCAGAGAAAGAAGTGACTGTCCCCAGATTCAGGGCCGTGGCTGCTGGGGAGAGATGGTCCTTCTTCCCAGCCCCATCTCTGTGACTGCTGAGGTGAGGAAGAGATGTCCCTCCTTCCCAAACCCAGCTCAGGGGCTGCCATGGTGGGAGAGAGAAGGCACATCCATCGCATTAGAAAGGTAAGACTACAGATATTAAAATATGAGTTTTATGCTTTATTTGTAGAACAAAAAAACATTTATTATTATGGGTTTTTTTTATATAATGCTTTTATCCAAAGCCCTTTACAATATTTAGCTAACAGTAAAAACAACATTTGTAAAGATCATTAAGTGCTCCACCGAGACCCTCAGCAATTTTCAAGTGGTCCTTGAAAAAAAAAGTTTGAAAACCACTGCACTAGGCCACACTCCTTTTCTGGAGTCCAAATGAAGAAAATATGTCCAATCCTCGTTCTCTGGATCTCACCAAGCTCTCAGGACCCTTCTCGCAAACACTCCCTTTTAGAGAAAGGGAATGGAGATGGGGTCAGAGTCCGAGTCAGTATTTCAAATCAGTTTCACAGCATGGGATTTCCCTGGCATAGTTAGCGGCAGGAGGGCTCCTTCTAACTCCCCTGCAAGCCCAATGGGCTCTTACCATCTCCAAGCCTTGTGCTCTGTGGCAGGTGCGTGAGAACGTGCTCTGTTCTCTTTGGTCTCCCTGAGTCTAATCAGCAAGAGGCTTTATGGACAACGTAATATCTTCAGCTCAGGACAATGGCAACATTCAGCCCCTAAGCTGAGAACAAAGGGGAAAGGGCCAGGGAATGACAGAGAGCGCGAGATCTCCAATACAGAGCTAACAGTGAGCCTATCATCGTTCCAGGAGATCCAGGCAGGTCGTAGTCATTTCTGGTCTAGGGGCCAGACCCCCAGCTGGTGTCATTGGCACAGCCTCATTAATTTCATTGGAGCCAAGCTGATCCACACCAGTGAGAATCTGGCTCTCTATGAAAACAGGACTGATCAAGTCTCTCTCTCCACATTCTAGTTTCTTCCATGATGCCAACAAGAAACCAACCAGCCAGCTGATCAAGGGAAGACTCTGAGAACTTGGGTATGCACACAAAACAATTCATTGTGCTATCAAACCATTCCATTATTCACCCCCAGATGACTTTTCTTCTCACGTGTTACACCCTGTCCCCTCCCCTGTATCTCTTTGCTGTGTCACTTGGGTTGTAACCTCTCTGGGACAGAGTCTGCGCCTTCCTTCTGTTTGGAAGATGCCACACGGTGACCATGACCTGCAACAAATAATATATCATCCTCAAAGGAGAATAGGTAAATAATTCGCAGCCTGTGTGCAGCTAGGAGCAGCCTGTGCCTGGATTGGGATAGTGCACTGCATGGTGGGAGCTGTAGTCTCCATCTCCATATTAAAGAGGAAGGTGGCTCCAGCTGGGTCCACTTTATGCCAGTTAACAGGGTGCTGGCAAGTTGATTGGGTACCAAGGGAGTAAGTCTCACCCCTGGAGGTCATGACCCCTGCAGTGTGAACCCTACAAATAGAAAGGAAAAGTCCATAAAGGATTCATGCCCCACATGTGCTAGGTGTAATTAACAGGCCCATGGAAATACCATGGAACAAACCAACAGTGGGGGCTGGAGTGCCCTGAGTGAGCCAGGAGGTGGTGTTTGGGGGTTGGGTTGGATGGCCTAAAGGCTGGTGTACAGAGAAAGCCGTCCCCAAGGGACTTAGCCACAATTCATTGGATTGGTTGGGCTTTGGATCGGGGCAAGGAGAAGAGTTGCTCACTCCCCATAAGCAGAGGGGGAGATTTGAGAACAACATCTAGCGTGCATGGAAGGGACTGGCTCTGAAGATCACACTTCCATATGGATCCACAGACCAGGTACAGCACAGCCGGTCTCTGAGATGTTTCAGTGCTGACCCACCTCTTGGAGTGAGAGGGGAGTCCAGCCTCCATGGCCCAGCCAGTGCCCATGCTCTGCTCAGGCCACGTCTACACTACGGGATAATATCGAATTAGCTAAAATAGTCTGTTTTATAAAACTGATATTATAAATTCGATTTCATGCGGCCACACTAGACACAGTAATTTGGCGTTGTGCGTCCATGGTCCGAGGCTAACATCGATTTCTGAAGCGTTGCATTGTGGGTAGCTCTTCCGTAGCTATCCCATAGTTACCACAGTCTCCCCCGCCCCTTGGAATTCTGGGTTGAATCATTATTGTCGCGGGTGGTTCTGGGTAAATGTCGTCAGTCATTCCTTCCTCCGGGAAAACATCAGCTTGACATCCTTTCGCACCTTTATTCCCTGGATTGCCTGGCAGACGCTCATCGCACGGCAACCATGGAGAGCCACGTTCGTTTTTTTTTTCTGCACCGTATGCACGTATTGCCGTGGACAGAGAGGTGATACTCCAACCGCTACACAGCAAGAGCATTTCACTTTCCTTTTGCATGATAGCAGAGATGGGTACCGGTTGTTTCTGTACTGTCTACATGTCGGAGATAAACTGGCATATGATAATGACAGTTATCTTCCCCTTCTGTATGTCTGCTGGTATCATGATTGCTCCTGCTGAAACGGCCAGGCGCGCAATGCAAAAAGCAAAATTGGACATGACTCCCTGAGTCATATCCTCCCTTATGGTTTGAAAAATAGAGTCAGTTCCTGCCTGGAATATGGGCAGCATCCCGTGCTACATAGAGCACCATGGACGTGTCATCATTGATTGACAAAACATCATAAGGCTGACTCCGTGTCAGTATTCACAGGGTGTCCCGCAAGCCAAGCCCACATCCGAGTTCTGCTGCCTCCTTGCCCCCAAACCGGTCCCTCTACCTTCTGAGTCCCCCCCCATTTCTGTCATAAAATTATAAGAATGCAGGATAAGAAACAGAGACTTGTTAGTGAGATAAATGAGGGGGAGGCGCCTCCGGGGCTATGATCGTCAAGCAGAACATATAAGAGTGTGGGGGGAAGACAGCATCGCTGCCATGAATTCAGGAAGTAAGAATTTTTCTTTAACAGGAAGGGAGGGGGGCTGATGAAGCTCAGCCAGTGTGTATGATGAGAGGTTAAAGCGTTTGCCATCTATGGGTAACTGGGAGTCATTCCATTTTTCCAGGCCAGAGCTCCCTTGAGGAGGCAGGAGCACTCCAAGTCGTGGCAACGATGGTATCAGTTTTGCATCATCTACCACTGGGGAGGGAGAGAGCGATACTGTTTAATGCTGCATCGCGTCTGAACAGCACTATTCATAACAGTAGGTGACTATTGCGGAAGTGAAGACATGATTTCTTCTTTTTTTCATGTGGTGGGGGGGGGGGACTGAGGGCTATTCTGACCGTGCCAGACACTGTGTTTGACCTACAACACTGGGAGCCTCAGCAGAATGCATAATTTTAGGACTGTGTGGACTGTGGGTGCTGAAGTCTCAGTACGCTCATCCATGAGGAATCGATTCGTACTCTCCCCGTACGTGAGAGAGTAGCGCTAAATAGATATTAACCATATCGTATTACGTAGTGTGACGGAATCGACGGTATTGGGCCTCGGCGGTATCCCGACAGTGCACCACTGACGCTCGACAGCAATCTGAACTCTGATGCAGCAAGGCAGGGTAAACAGGAAAGCCCCGCAAACTTTTGAACTTACATTTCCTGTTTGCCCACTTGGGAGCTCTGATCACGCAACGGACTGGCGATGCAGGTCCAAATCCAATCAGAGCTCCGCACTGACCGTCCGGTGAGAGCCTATCTGATCGCTGTATGGGGAGACAAATCTGTGTTCAGAGCTCCGTTCCAGAAGACAAATGCCAAAGCGTTTGAAAAATCTCCAGGATAACACAGTGCTGACAAGCAGAAAGGATTTAAAGAGCCCTTTATATCGATATAAAGGGCATTGTAGTGTGGACGGGTACAGCGTTAAATCGATTTAACGCTCTTTAAATCGATTTAAACGCGTAGTGTAGACCAGGCCTCAGACTCACAGCAATGCTGGTCACATGCTAGCTGTGATGGGGGGTCGGGACTAGCCAACCTTGTCATCCTATGGGAATAACTCACTCCTACCCTGTGGCAGCCCCCTAGCAGCCCCCTGACTCCTTTACCAATCCCCTGAGCCATCCAGAACCCCAAGCTTTCGAACTGGTATGCAAAATGATGAATGTTTACATGCTGCCCTCTGCTTCTGACTTCACAGCCAGCATTCCCACACAATGGGAACAGATATCCATCGGTAGCACGTGTACTCCTTAGCACCTTGAGCCCGCCCAGAGATCATGGCCTCATTGTGCTAGGTGCTGGACGTGAGAGGTGGGCCCTGCTCTGAAGAGCCCACAGGCTAAGGCAGGGGTGGGAAAACTACAGCCCGCAGGCCAGATCCGGCCCGCGAGCTGCTTTAAATCAGTCTGCAAGCTCCCACTGGGGAGTAGGGTTGGGGGCTGCATCACGCGACTCAGCCCTGCTCCGGTGCTCTGGCCAGGGCGCCATACCACACAGCTCCCAGAAGCCATGGCATGGCCCTGCTCTGGCTCCTACTCACTCCAATGGGAGCTGCAGGATGGTGCCTGCAGATGGGGCAGTGTGCAGAGCCACCTGGCTGTGCCTCCATGTAGGAGCCGGAGAAGGGACATGCCACTGCTTCTGGGACTGGCTTGAGGTAAGCGCCGCTCGGAGCCTGTACCCCTGAGCCTCTCCCCACGCTCCAGCCCCCTGCCTCAGTCCTGATCCCGGTCTCCAAACCCCTCAATTCCAGCCCAGACCATCTTCCTACACCCCAAACTCCTCATCCCCAGCCCCACCCCAGAGCCTGCACCCCCAACCAGAGCCCTCACCCCCTCCATACAATTTCTATTCCCCGATGTGACCCTTGGGCCAAAAAGTTTGCCCACCCCTGGGCTTAGGAAAGAAGAAAGACAAAGGATGCGAGGGGAAACAGAGGCACAGAGTAAGCCGGTGACAGAACCAAGAATAGAAGCCAGGTCTCCCAACTCCTACCCACTGCCCTCCCCTCAGGCCACATTTCCAGTCTCTGCCAAGCCCACATCCAGCTAACGTGACACATGATGCCAATGGCAGGAGGCTCAACTGCAATCAGTTAATTTAATAGTGAACACCTCACAGTATGCGTGTGCCATCCTGGAATGCTGATTGCTGCTCAGCATGCCATAGAGAAGAGACCTCTTAGCAGCCCATCTCCTAAAATAACCCCTGTTTGCAGGGGTGTCATAGTATAATTCCTCAATCTGAACCTTAGAGTTCAAATATGAGGTACCAGCATAAATTCTTCTAAGCTTAATTACCAGCTTAGATCTGATAGCACTGACACCAGCCAAAAATTCCAGTGTCTGGCTCATTCTGGTCTCCCCAAAACCTTCCCTGGGGGACCCCAAGACTCAGATGCCCTGAGTCTAGACGTTTTAAAGGCTTAAACACTCTGATCCTCGCTCCACCCTTCCTATGGCCAATTGAGGGACGAGATCCACAGTCACATTTACATAACGGAATTGGGGGTGTCGAGCACTTGTAGGATTGGGCCCAGGTACATAATCCCCAGATTCAGCCCTGGGAAGAGCTCCTGGGATTTGCTTACTAACATCATGTTACAGCTGAGCTGTTGTAAGTAGTTTTGATGGCAGGAGGAATTGGAGTCCTGTGGCTGCGGCTCCATACAGAGAAGTCCCACGATGGGGGAGCCAGGGTGGGGGATGCAAGCCTTCCTCTTCCGGAGCTCTCTCCATGGCCCTGTTATAGGATTCATCCAGTTCCTCTGTCCATCATGGGCTCTTCCCCGCTAGAACATGACTACAGGCCATCACTGTGCCGCTTGGGATCTGCTTGTGAAGGGATGGATAGCTGGGGATGGAGGTTCTGTCTGGGGCAGAGGGGATGTCTCCAGCTCTGCAGAGCAACGCTCACACCCTGGGCATATAGGACTCTGCTGGTGCAGAAGGAGAGACTGTCGAGTGGGTTGACCGCCATGCCAAAGGAGTCGGGCGACCTGTTGTTTGCACTCTGCAGATGCTGGGGTGGGACTAGATCTCTCTGTGTCTCAGTCCCTAAGTGGACTGGGGGATGTGTGCTTAACTGTCGTTCGTAGGGTTGAGGTCTCTGGAGTGCTAAGAATAATGCTGGTAGATATTCTGGACGGATTATGCACAGGAGAAGCAGGACGTGCGCAGGTCAGGTCTAAGAGCAGGAGAGAAATTTCTACAGACTTTGATCTTCCCTTCTGAGATCTAAGATGGCTAATAATGATCAGGATAGCTCGTGCAGTGAAGAAGGTGCTAGATTTAGCCTGCTTTACAGATGGGGACTGAGGCAACAGGAGGGCAGCAATTGCCAGGTCCATGGCCATTTTAAAGCGACTTTGAGAGACAGAGCTACTATTTTACAGGAAGTTCTCCTGCTGCTGATGAGCGGCTCTGCTTTACGTTTCAGTGGATAATGGATATACAGACACCCTGATGCAAAGCGAATGCTTAACATGAAGAAGGGTGATGGTTTTTTAAACAGGTTAGAACCAAGGGCCAGAGCTCAGCTGAGGAGGAGTGAGCTCCGGTGGGATTGGCATGGAACCCAGTGTTAGCAGTCTGATCTTTACTCATGCCACGGCAATAGATTGCACCGTTCACATAGTATCTATGAGTTGCGTGTGGGGACTTTTGATATTAGGTTCTGTGTATAGGGCGCTCCTTATTCACCTGGTGCAAAGTGTGCTAGAGATGAGTCTGGACTCCTGACAGTGTAGGAGGTTTTGCTGGGGCCTGGTTAATGAGATCTTGCTTTGATGCCGATTAGGCTCCGACTCTGAGATTTAATGGAGTTAGACTAATTCTGTGACTGCGCTGAGTCCTGAATTCAATCCAACCAGTAACGGGAGTGATCACTGATGGTGTACATGAGTGAGTTTCAGTGGGGGCATACAGGTCAACACCATCTGCTCTGTGGTGGGGAGATGGCTGGGTCTTGGAGAATGAACAATATCTTACGGGCTGCGGGATCAGGGGACACAGTATGGGCATGGTGTAATGCCATACTGCTTCGGGGGTGTAGCGCTCATCATGTGCCTAAGGTGGACTTGAGTCGCAGGGTGTCAATTCAATCTATCAGCCATACACGTGCTCAAAGGAAGGTAGTATCAAGTTCTTGTACGGTGCAATAGCACCTTTCTACTGAGACGGACAGTATTGACTGCTCCTACAGTATCTCTTGAGAGGTGGGGAAAGTATTAAGGCTATTTTTCAGATGAAGGAAAGCTGAGGACAGAGCATTAAGCGACTTACCAAGGCAGGCAGTGAAGTCATGTAGAATAGTGTTAGAACCGGAGTGATGCATGTGTTCCATTACTAGGCCAGAGGTTCTCACGTGGGTCGTGAGTCATTCAGATGGTCTGTGGAAGTTTTCCACTAAGGTGTGCCCTGGGCAGCAACGAGAGAATCTCACACCACTAATTAGTGGAGCACAGGCGTGGCATCCTATATTAGGTGCTTGGATCTGGAGAAGATGCATGTAAGGTGAGTGGTGGCCTTGGCGGGGAATAGGACGGTGGCTGGGAGGGGCAGAGTGTGAGAAGAGGGGTGGGAAAGTGCGGGGCTGTGGAGCCAGAGAAGAAGTGATGTCCAGATTCGGGCGTGGCTGCTGGGGAGAGATGGTTCTTAATTCCCAGCCCATTCTGTGATGCTGAGCGTAGGAGAGAGTCTAATTCAAACTCAGCTCAGGGGCTGCCATGGTGGAGAGAGAAGCACATCCATCATGAAAGGTAGACAAGATTATTAAAATATGAGTTTTAAACTGCTTTTATTTGTGAACAAAAAAAATTTATTATTATGGGTTTTTTTTTATATAAATGCTTTATCAATCCTTTACAATATTTCGCTAAAGTAAAACACATTTGTAAGATATTAAGTGCTACGGACCCTCGCAATTTTTCAAGTGGTCTTGAAAAAAAGTTTGAAAACACTGACAGGCAACTCTTTTCTGGAGTCAATGAGAAATATGTCCAATCTCGTTCATGGATGCTCAAAGTCTCAGGACCTTCTCTGCAACACTCCTTTAGAGAAGGGATAGGAGATGGGTCAGAGTCCGAGTAAGTATTTCAATAGTTCACGATGGGATCCCTGGATAGTTAGCGGCGGGGTCTTCTACTCTGGCACATGGGCTCTTACCATCTCAAGCTTGGTTGTCTGTGGGCGGTGGTGAGAACGTGCTCTGTTCTCTTTGGTCTCCTGAGTTAATCAGCAGAGGCTTTATGGAACGTAATATTTCGCTCAGGACAATGGACATTAGCCCCCTAAGCTGAGAAAAGGGGAAGGGCAGGGATGACAGAGACGCGGATCTCCAATACAGAGTAACAGTGAGGTATATCGTTCCGGAGATCAGGAGTTGTAGTCATATTCTGTTAATAGGGAGAGCCCAGCTGGTGTCTTGGCACAGCCTCATTTTATTGGAGCCAGCTGATCACAAGTGAGATCTTTGGCTCTCTATGAAAACAGGACTGATAAGTCTTTCATTCTAGTTTATTCATGATCGAAAAGAACAACAGCCAGCTGATCAAGGGAGACATCTGAGAATGGTATGCACACAAACAATATCATTGTGCTATCAAACCATCATTATTCACCCAGTGCGTTTCTTCTCACGGTTACCCTGTCCTCACCCTGTACTCTTGCTGTGCACTTGGGTTTTTGTAACTCTTGGGACAGAGTCGGCGCATTCTTCTGTTTGGAGATGCCCGGTGACATGACTGCAACAATATATATAATCGCCTCAAAGGAGAATAGGTAATATTCGCCGCCTGTTGTGAGCTAGGAGCAGCCTTGCTGGATGGGATGTGCAGCTGCATGTGGGGCTTGGTAGTCTCATCTCCATATTAAATGAGAAGGTGGTCCAGTGGGTCACTTTATGCAGTTAAGTGGTGCTGGCAGTTGATTGGGTCCAAGGGAGTAAGTCTACCCGGAGGCAGACCCTGCAGTGTGGACATACAATGAAAGGAAAGTCCTAAAGGACTCATGCCCATGTGTGGTGTAATAACAGGCCATGGAAATAACCATGGAAAACAACGTGGGGCTGGAGTGTGAGTGAGCCAGGAGGTGGTGTTTGGGGTTGGGATTGGGATGCCTAAGGTGTGTCAGAGAAGAGTCCCAAGGGACTTAGCCACATTCTATGATGTTGGGGCTTTGGATGAGGCAAGGAAAGAGTGTCATCCCATATAGCAGAGGGGAGATTTGAGCAACATCCTAGCCGGTGCCGGAAGGGAGGCTCTGAAGTACATCTTCATATGATCCACAGAACAGGTCAGCAAGCCGGTGGTGGATTTTCAGTGATGACCACCTCTTGGAGTGAGAGGAGTCCGCCCATGGGCAGCAGTGGCATGCTCTGCTCAGGCCGTCTACACTAAGGGATAATAATGAATTAGTAATGTCTGGATTTATAAACTGATATTATAATTCGATTTCATTCGGCAACTAGACACGTATTTGGCGTTGTGCGTCCTGTTCGAGGCTACTCGTTTTGAGCGTTGCATTGTGGGTAGCTTCAGTAGCTATCTAAGTTAGTTCCCGCCCTTGGAATTACTGGTTGAATATTATTGGTCGGGAGTGGTTCGTAATGTCCGTCAGTATTCTTCTGGAAAATAGCTGAATCTTTAGACGTTTATTCTGGATTGCCTGGCAGACGCCATCGCAAGGAACATGGGAGCCACGTTCGTTTTTTTTTTCTGCACGTATGGATGGATTGCGTGGACAGAGAGGTGATACTCCAGCGTACCAGCTGAGCATTTCACTTTGCTTTGCATGATAAAGAGATGGGTACCGGTTGTTTCTGTACTGTTACTGTCGGAGAACTGGCAATGATAGAAAGTTATCTCTCCTTATGTATGTCTGTGGTATATGAGTGCTCCTGGTGAATCGGCAGGGCGCAATGCAAAAAGCAAAATTGGCATGACCTGAGTCAATCATCCGTATGGTTTGTAAATAGAGTCGTTCATGCTGGAATATGGGGCCGTGTATAGAGGACAAGTGTATCAGAGGCAAAGCTGTCGTGTCAGTATTAAGGGGGTCCTGCACAGACACCCTGCTTCCTCTTCCACTTTCTGGGCTACGGGCAGGTGTCCCCCATTTCTGTCATAAAATATAGATGCAGGATAAGAAACAGAGACTTGTTAGTGAGATAAATGAGGGGGAGGCGCCTCCGGGGCTATGATCGTCAAGCAGAACATATAAGAGTGTGGGGGGAAGACAGCATCGCTGCCATGAATTCAGGAAGTAAGAATTTTTCTTTAACAGGAAGGGAGGGGGGCTGATGAAGCTCAGCCAGTGTGTATGATGAGAGGTTAAAGCGTTTGCCATCTATGGGTAACTGGGAGTCATTCCATTTTTCCAGGCCAGAGCTCCCTTGAGGAGGCAGGAGCACTCCAAGTCGTGGCAACGATGGTATCAGTTTTGCATCATCTACCACTGGGGAGGGAGAGAGCGATACTGTTTAATGCTGCATCGCGTCTGAACAGCACTATTCATAACAGTAGGTGACTATTGCGGAAGTGAAGACATGATTTCTTCTTTTTTTCATGTGGTGGGGGGGGGGGACTGAGGGCTATTCTGACCGTGCCAGACACTGTGTTTGACCTACAACACTGGGAGCCTCAGCAGAATGCATAATTTTAGGACTGTGTGGACTGTGGGTGCTGAAGTCTCAGTACGCTCATCCATGAGCGTACCTTTGAGTCTCTGGCTTCCCGTTATGCTTGTCACGCACTGTGTTATCCTGGAAGATTTTTTTTCAACGTTTGGCATTTGTCTTTCTGTGAACGGAGCTCTGATACAACAGTTGGTCTCCCCATCTAGCGATCAGATAGTTCTCACCGTACGGCATGCTGGAGCTCTTTTTGGATTGGACTGCAGTCGCATCCGTGTGATCAGAGCTCAGCGCTGGGCAACAGGAAGTAATTCAAAAAGTTTGCCGGGGCTTTCCTGTTTACCCTGCACTTGCTGCATAGAGTTCAGATTGCTGTACGAGCGCTTACAGTGGTGCACTGTGGGAACGCCGGAGCCCAATACGTCGTTGTCACACTAACGTATACGATATGTTATATCTATTTAGGCTACTCTCTCCGTAGGGGGAGTAAGAATTCGATTTAAAGAGCCTTTATATCGTATAAAGAGGATTGTAAGTGGACGGGTACACAGCGTTAATGATTTACGCTCTTTAAAGCGAATTCAACGCTAGTTGTAGACCAGGCTCAGACTACAGCATGCTGGTCACATGCTAGTTGCAGGGGGGTCGGGTAGCACCTTGTCATATTGGGAATCAACTATCTACGCCTGCTGGCAGCCCTAGAGCCCTGATCCTTTACATATTGGCATCCAACCAAAGCTTTCGACTGGATGCCAATGATGAATGTTTTTATGCTGCCTTGTTCTGACTCACAGCAGACTTCCCAGCAATGGGAATCCATCGGAGCACGTGTACTCTTAGACACTGAGCCGCCCAGAGATCACCTGGCTCATTGTGCAGGTGCTGACGTGAGCAGGTGGGGCCCTGCTTGAAGAGCCCGGCCATAGGCCGGGGACACTACAGCCCGCGGCCAGATCGGCCGCGCATGCTTTATCAGTCTCAAGCTCCACGGGGATAGGGTCTGGGGCTTGCATACACGGCGACTCAGCTGCCATCGGTGCTCTGCGCCAGGCCATAACACACACGCCCCAGAAGCCATGGCATGGCCTGCTCTGGCTCCTACTTCACTACCAATGGGAGCTGCAAGGATGGTGCCTGAGATGGGCAGTGTGCAGAGCCAACTGGCTGTGCCTCCATGTAGGAGCCGGAAAGGACTGCACTGCTTCTGGCTGGCTTGAGGTAGCGCCGCTCGAGCCTGTACCTGAACTCTCCTCCACGCTCCAGCGCCTGCTCATCTGATTCCGGATCAACCCTCAATTCAGCCCCAGACATTTCTAACCAAATCTCATACAGCCACCCGACCACTGCAACCCCAAAGAGCCTCACCGCCTCCATACAATTTCTATCCCGATTGACTTGGGCAAAAGTTTGGCCCACCCTGGGCTTAGGAAAGAGAAAGACAAAGGATGCGAGGGGAAACAGAGGCATCAGGATAAGCCGGTGACAGAAACAAGAATTTAGAAGCCAGGTCCCCTTCTCCACTCCCTCCCTCAGGCAACATTATCGTCTCTGCCAAGCCACATCCCGCTACGTGAACACTGATCCAAATGGAGGAGGTCAACTGAATCAGTTATTAATAGTGAACATCAGGTAGATGCGTGTGCGATCCTGGAATGCTGATTGCTGCTCAAGCATGCATTAGAGAAAGACCTCATTAGCAGCCCATCTCCAAAATAACCCTGTTTGCAGGGTGTTATAGTAAATTCACTCAACTGAACTTAGAGTTCAATATGGGTACAGCATAAATTCTTTAAGCTATTACCAGCTTAGATCTGATAGCCTGACCTAAGCCAAATCCAGTGTCTGGCTCATTCGGTCTCCCAAACTTCCCTGGGGGACCCCAAGTCGATCCTGAGTCTCACAACAAAGGGAAATAACCCACTTCCCTCCCCTCTTACTCTCCTCCCAATCGTCCGCCCTGGTAATAGAGATACACTCTGCTTCAATTCCTTAGAAACAACACAGAGAGGACAATCACCTTCCCCCTCCTCTTTTCCCCTCCCAGCTTTCTGAGAGAGACAGTATCCCCTGGCACAGAGATTCCTATCCCTTTGAGCCTCACTAAGAAAGAGAAAATCACAAGTTTAAAAAAGAAACTTTATATTAAAAAGAAGAAAAAAACATAAAATGTCTCGGTATCAAGTGACAATAAACAGGTCATGGCTTAAAAGAAAACAAAACTGAATAAACAGCCTGAGCCGAAATCAAAGAATAACATATTGACCACCATTCCAGCAACTAGACACTATGTAATAAAATTGAGCTTGGAAGACCTATCACACAAATTATATCTGATTATTTGTTTCCACGTCACTGACTACATCTCTGAATAGCCACTGAGAGAACTTAAACCTGAGAGGAGAGGTTGCTTCACTTCTAGAGAGTCGCTGAAGAGTAAGGCAATTGGACACATACAGACAAAGGACACACACATCCAATACCTCTTCATGAATACACTCATGAAAAATATAACCGGTCTTTGGAGAAAAAGTTCTCCTTCTGGAACTAGGTAGACAAATTCTGGTAACTCTATGCGCGATTCGTAGGTTAAACTTCCCTGTACCTGAGGAAAATAACTAGAGAACATAAGGGTATCAGTATCGGAGCTGAACATACGAGCACTGAGCACTATCCACACTTTCACATTCAGCGCGACTGAATGTTTTAGCTAGGGAATAGCAGTCTCCCCACTCTGGGGGATGTAAGAGTGTAGGGTGGTGAGAGCCAGGGAGAGAGCGAATAGAACATGGTAGGGCCCGACGGAGAGAACGCAACGAGGCGGCACAAGCCGAGTCGACATCACACACCTTGCGCCATACGGTCTTATGCTACGTCTGTGGAGTGCCTTTCCAGCTGCTTCGATTGTTGCGACCATCACAAGCATGAGATGAACCACCTTTAAGGACTCGGTGGGATCAAGTGTTTGTGGTGGGCTGAGGGCCCACGGGAATTCTGCTTGGACCCACTGCCCAAATCCACTGATTTGCAATGACAGCTCGTGGCGAGTGGACCTCAGAGTTTTTTTTTCCTCAGAAAATGCCAGTTTGTCAACAGAAAAGCGATCTGTCTGTCGAGAGGCAGTCTCGTCTGCGCTCCAGTAGCTTAGTGCTCAGAAAAACAACTCTACGACGTAAAAAGAGCATTATGGTGAACTCTAGTGAGAGAAAGATGGTCAAGCCTTCAAGTTTTCAGTCTCTTCTCGTGTACCTTTGCTGGCCACACATTATAAGCGCCAGAGCAAACTTCGAGTGCATCCTCTCCTGTCTACGCTAGCCACATGAGGCCCATCTTATCCGCATAGTGACCCACACATCCTGTTCCCCAGCACCCTAATCCCCTCTACACACCGGGAATGAGGCAGGACATATACGGCCACACCACCAAGAAGAGGAGAGAGTATATGAAAGGAGGACGAGATAGAGGATCTGGGCGACAGACTAGATGAGGAGCGGCTGTAGGCACCTATACTTTTCTGAGTAGGGAGAGATGAAGCACATATGGAGCCATGGGACGATGTGATAGGCAAGGTAGGAGTACACGTATCGCACACCAGGTCTAGCATGATACATCACAGTGCACACATAGTAGAAGTGGGCTGGATGTCGTATAAGTAGATAGTAGAGACCTAAGTGGGTGACATAGTCGTTAGAGAGTAGTGTTTGAAGATAGGTGAGATCATTGTAATAACAAATGATATGTGTGTAGCATATGTAAGCAGTAGTTATGCGTGTTGACGTGATGGTGTACGAGAAAGAGAGAGAGGACTGTGTCGGATGGACAGCTAAATATCACCAAGGTCTTTTTGTGATGCTGTTTGAGGGTGTGAGACACAGTGGTTGCTAAAACGAGTTACCAGACCAGTGTTGTGTTGTATGTTGTGGAGTGAGGAGAGAGACGTGTTCCAGAGTGCTGGTATAGCTTGACACAGCTCTATGTATCAGCAT
This sequence comes from Chelonoidis abingdonii, assembly GCF_003597395.2. Classification (NCBI taxonomy): domain Eukaryota; kingdom Metazoa; phylum Chordata; order Testudines; family Testudinidae; genus Chelonoidis; species Chelonoidis abingdonii. Next base: position 43,460,651 of record NC_133777.1, read on the forward strand.
GCTGATCTTTACCATATGCGCGAGTCAAGAGGACGTGTGTCATTATTGACGTGAGTGGTGAAGAGCAGAGATAACTGAAGACCACTGTAATGCTCGTTGTAAACTATGCTGACGGATGAAATGGTGAGTCAATCCACTATTGTGTGATGGGCCGATGCCTCTTGTTTGTGTGTGGATCTGAGAGACACGATTTCTATGTGTGATAATCACAGGTAGACTCGTGTATATGTAGCTGTATCTATTCTATATTCTGTGAGCGACTATACCAGCTCTGCGGTGAGACTGCTCGACTAAGGGGGGGCGTCTTGTGTATAGGCAGCTGCGTGGACCGTGACTGTAATAATTGAAGAAAAGCATGGGGCTTACTAGTGATGTGGAGGCTGTCTTGATTGTCAGTCTGTAAGAAATTCTAGTGTGAGGTGAACGTAGAGAGCGAAGGACATCGCATTGAGACTGTGATATGGATCACTAAAGTTGGAGTCTTGTCGATGTTACACAAGGTTGTCTGCGAAGGAGTGGAGTTAATTGCGCGTGAGCACTAGGTAGAGAGGTTGTTTAACCTCTACTGGGACGCGTTCGCGTCACTATCGCGAGCCTATATAAACGACTCGCGTTCTTCTCGCTAGGCATCCGAAGACTCGAGGAGCGAGGAGCTCGCAGCGCGAAAGCGAGCGAGGAATCGATTCAAAGTCAAAGTATGCGTCGCGTGCGCTGGCTAGACCGCCCATGGTCCCTCGCTGGCTGCATTTCCACCTCCTGCTAAGCCAAGGAAGCTCCGGAGAACTCAGCCTGCCTCCACTGACACAACTGAAGGCCATTTCAGCACAGGGGAAACAACTCTTGGCAAGGCAGGTTACGTGAGTTTTCGGGCCTTGTCAACATGTGCCCCACAAGTTCAGAAATCTGGAGGTGTTGAATTTACGCAGCACCAGATAGATGTAGGGCAAAGTGTCGTTGTACACTCCCAAGGCGCAGCAGGTGTGGAACGAAAAAAGTGCCCTAGTTCGTAATGGGGCAATTAATGGAGTCTCTTTCAAACATAGTTACATTTATAGCAACCTAGGCAACCTTTCCAATTCGTGCCTGCGCATGTCAACACGAGGCGAGTTAACAAGTCCAGCACTTTGGTGCAGGCACTGCAATTTGCAGGGCAGTGTAGAAATAGCCTTAAGTTTTAGAGGTCAGAATTTTACAGTTAAAAAAGTGTCAATTCAGAAAACAAAAAGGCAACGCAACTAAGTAATTACAGACCCTAGAATTGTCCACATGCTTCTAAGCGGGAAAACACTACTGAACAAGACCACACACCCTTGTTTCAGAAATGGATTACGGTGTAACCAAAGATGAGGGTTGTACTGCCAGCACAAATTAATAAATTGTAAGTAACAGAAAAAAAGTATAGATGCTTCTGTCACAGTTCTCCTGGTTGATTCTTCAATCAACTAATATTGCCTCCACTCATATCTAGATTGTGAGCCTCACCAGTTTGCCCAAATCCAGGCCTTAATGTCTACCATAAGAGGGCCAGTGCTTCAGCTGCAATAGCTAGATCATATGATAGAAGTGGTGTCAATGTCCGTGTAGTGAAGACCACGGCCAGACCATTTTTCCCTCACCTAGCCCTTCCAATGTCCCCATACTACACATTGAACAAGAGAGGGAGACAAGATGGAACTTCTGTGGAACACAACAAATGAGAGCACAACTCGAGGAGAAGAGCTACTCCCCAAACCCTTTATGTTCTGGGAATGCTATTATACTGGGTTGGATCATTATCAGAAACTGCTTGATCTTGGATTCCCTTCCTATGTGAAGATAGATTTGAGAAGATTAATAACTGAGGTTATTTTTGGAGATGTCAATTCCAGTATGCCTGAATATAGGTCAAATATACAAAGACTTTTACCTTCAAGTGGAAGGCAGGGATGCATTTCAAATGATGGTTTACTGGTAAACTTTGATAAGGATGGAATGGCTCTTATGATGGCTACATTTGACACATGTAACATTTCAAAACCATATCAGTAATAATGTTAACGTACCAAGACACACAATGGATTTTCTCTGGCTCTTTGGGAATAAAATGTCCTTGGCAAAATGCAACATACCATTTCCCCCTTTCCTTGTTTGAAATCACTGCAGTTCTCTCTCAAAACAAATATGACCAAAATTTTCAATCTAATTTTAAGCCCTTAAATCCATATTTTAATCGTACGTAAATGGTCTCATTGTTCCAAAGGCGAGAGCAACTACAGCTGTGACGGGAACTAGAATTTCGTGTATTCGCAATGGAAATTCCCAATCATTTTGAAACTTGTTTTCATCTTATCAGAACAAAAAACAAAAACTCAAATTTCTGTCCACAAAAAAAAATGTGGGAGAAAAATATAAATTTTTGGGTCTCGAAATGTTTTCATTTTATTTGTTGACTCTTAAAAAATTAAAATATAAATTTCACAATGAAAAATCCTGCCCTTTCATTTAAAAAGAATCATCAAACATCTATCCAGTAAGGTTGAAACTGAGGCATGGTTTTTAACCTTACTGAAATAATTTGCCTTCCATTCTTTGAAAACAAAATTGGTCAAAAATGAACACATTCCCATTGAACGGTTTTGAATGTCAACGAAAATGACATTTCCCGACAGAAAAACCTTCCCATTGGAAAATATTTGACCAGTTCTACTGCGGCACGTCCACTGAAGTCAAAACGCACACATATGAAAGTGTTATTGTTACCTATCTTACTAACTCCCAGAAGACTGCTCCACCCAACACAGGAAAAGGTAAAAGATGATCTCAGGATGAGATCTAATCTCTTGCCTCCGTCATCCCTGCAAGTATCCTGTTTCAAGGACTTGCAAGTTCAGCAATCCTTCAAAACAATCCATGTATACAGTTCTGCCCAGTTTGATCACTGGGACTGTAGGTTTTTTTTCAGTGAGTATATTTATTATGCCTTCCTGTAAATGTTTCCATGGGAGACATTCAGTTTTCCTGAAAATATGTGATTTTAATCGCTCAACTAAAAATTTTTACTTGACCATCTCGCCCTGGTACATTTCGTAATCTAAAACAATCTTTGCATCAGAAGCGCCGATCACACAGGCTTCTCTATGACGATATCTTTCTCAGTTTGCATAAGGCGTTATATGCTGTAGTTATCTTTTATCTATGTTCTGGATCGCCGCACACGAACCATTCACATCCCTAGATTTCAATGCAGGATTTAAAATCATGTTTATCTGCCCCTAGAGTCTTAAGCCCATTTTTGATTGTCAGAGGGCAACAGTTGGTCAGATCCTCACCGCGCTCCATGAACTTCCATATAATGCAAGTCAGAGGGAGTGTAATGGAAGCTGCAAAGGTGGCATTAATGCGTCCTCTGGTCCTAAGACTAAATTTATGTGAAGGTTTGTCCACCAGTTAGAGACAGTTCAGGCTGCTCTGATTTATCGTCAACCTGAACAAATGAATCGGCCAAGGGCCATAACAGCAGCACGAATCAGTGCTATTTTTCTGGTGTCTCGCCCAAGCCAAACGTCCTTGTCCCTGTAACAGCAGCAGTGGGAGCTGAGTGTGTACAAGCCTCTGTGAGGAAGATCCCCTTGAATTGGGATGAATCTACCTGGGTCAAAATGATTTGTTAGCCAAATTTAATGTTGAGGGCCCAAGTGCCAAGTTACATAGAATTTAAGCAGCAATGCCCGCCTTTGAATACCAAGCACGTTAGAACTACGCAGAGAATCCATAACAATACTATGGGTGGGCAAGATTTTTTGCCATTCAAACAACACAAGCCATAAATGATAATTTATGTTTTATTTCCCCCAAACCAAAGACTCCACACAACTAATCTCGCAGTGGAAGGGTCTTGTTTGCAGTTAAAGAAAAACAACACATTAAACACTCGACCCTCTTTCTGATATCTTTTTTGGTTTGCACTTGTAAACAATTTTGCAAGAATTAAATGAGATGAAAAATCCTAGGTTTTAACTACAGCTGCCATCATCGTTAGTAATCTGAGCACCTTCCATGGAAAATCAATAGCCATAGCAAAATCCCCTAGTGAAGCTTCATGCTGAGTCTCTGTGGCTAACTAAGAGAGGCGAAGCTGGTAAAAAGAAAACAAAAAGACAAACTGCATTCAGTGCCTCCCTTTGGAGCATCTGATAGAACAAGTACTCTTATCACAGAAACTACTGCCTACGCACAAAACCATAAAACTGCTTCTACCTGGAAACCTGAGGACAAGAGTGATATCAACATACTCCTGTTCACCATCCCTTCATCAAAGGCAATTCCTCCCTGGTAGGTCAAGGAGCCAGGCACTAACTGAGGAGACACATAAATTATACCTTTTTCAGAGTCTTTGAATCCAGCTCTGTTGGTAAATTTTAGCCCTGTTTGCAACGAAAAAGCTGAAAAAAGTTAATAAAACTCCTGGAAAATGGGATTAATAATGGAAAAGCTTCAGGCAGACACCTACAGTGGGTGCTGCTGGCAAGTGCAGTCATAACAACAGAAATGGACCTTCCATATCTAATTTTACCAGTCTGGTCCAGACACAGTATTATGACTGCAATAAACACAAAAAATGACCTCTATAAATGTTTCATATGTCATATAACTGGTGTCAATAAGAAGTTGCAGTCAGCTAATAAAACATGGCCAGCTCTCCAATCTGCTGCTTTTAAAAACTGACCTGAAGATTTCCCTATAAAAGCTATTAAAAAGATAGGGAAAAAAAGGTGAACATGGCCCTATAAGTTGTAGGCATCTGGATGATGTGATTTGTGTGTCATCTATAATGGGCCCTAGATTAAAAATCTTAATGAAATTATAAAGGTATCTTGGTGGCAGAGGTGCTGGCACCCACTGAAGTTAAAGATGAATCCAGTTTTCATTCCCTCATTTTTTCAGTTGTTTAATCCAATTCTTTTTTTAAAGCAAAGTTTCCTAGTATGTTGAATAAAATTGTCCCTGCTGATCTCAAACGGCCCAAAGAGGTGAAAATATGTTTTTTGGAGTGAAATGGAATAAGCCATTGATGTTTATTCAAAGCTTAAAAAAAAGCACTTTTTCCCAATATAATATGATTGGGTATCTTGTGCCACTCAAGCAAAAGCTAAAAAAACAATCAGCTTTGGCTTTGTTTGTCATAGAAGTGTAAATCAGTGTAAACAGTGAAAGTCAGGGTGGCTAACCACAGGTGTAACCTGAGAAGAAACAGCCTATCTGACTCTAACCCAGAAGTAATAAGTGGCCTCTTAAGGGAGGAACTTTGGGGGATTCACCACATCTTCAGGGAGTCCCTTCTCCTGATGTCCTAAATGTGGATAGGTGAAGCAGTTAGAGGTGCTTTAGCCTGAATAGCTTGCAAGTTCGAGGGAGAATTGCAAAGATATTTAGCATAGTGGGATTTACAAAAAAGTTTGCCTAAGCAAGGTTAGGCACCTCACTTCTTGAAAGGTGCCTAACCTATATCCAGCCCTCAGAATCTCTCTGGCTGACAGATTCATTCTGGACATCAGGAGGTAAGAGGAGAACTCAATAGAGTGACTGCTTGCTGCTGATAGTGATGAGCAAGGCCACTTCTTTTCTGACTAGTAAAGGTATAGCCAAAAAAGGGGAGCAGAAAAAAAATCCATGAGGATTCAAACAGCTGGTGAAAGTCTGATGGTCTTTTAAAAAACTTGCACATCCAGAAACACCTTCAGATATTTTTCCTACTTGATTCGCATTAGAGATATTATATGTATTATGTTGGCACATATGTACATTGCTCTGTTGAGAAGCTCCTCTAGTAATATGTGAACAAATCTCTGTTCTATTTGTTTGGTTCCTTTTATGTGTGATCCATGCAAATCTCATACAAACACACACTAAAACTTAATGGAAGAAAGACTGGCCAAATTGGAAATGAAGGTCCTGATCTGTTAAATACTCGGGCGAGACAACTCCACATAAGTGTTGGGACATGACTTAAACATGGAGCTCCTTTAAATTTCCACACAACCTCCCACAGAAGTGGCAGTACGTGCTCTGAACACAGAGGCAAAATTTGATACTACAGATAAATAACAACCCTACAGCCTCTCCAGAAGATTGTCACTGTTGAATAAGTCAAACATGTTTTTGTGAGATTCTACAGAAGGTCCATGTTAACGGCACTAAGCAGCGGTTTTACAGTATATTTCTGAGCACACAGAAGAGGAGCAATCGTATTAACAGTTATTGGTAAACTGCTTCATGGAAGAATTTTGCTAATAGAGTGAACAAAGAAGAATACAGCCAAAATAGATTTTCAACCACCTTAAGTCTTTGTCTACACCGCAGATGAGTTGAAAAAACATTCTAGAACCCATTTCAGAATACGTTCAGCAGCGTCTTAGTGTACATGGCCACTCAAGGAAATTTAAACCAAATTCCGGTGAAACCCAGCTGGCAGGTTTTTTTGTGTAGATATAATTAAGGAAAATGACAGAAAAGCAGTCAAAGTAATTTCTCTTGCATCTGGTTAGAATATTATAATACAACACACATACAGAGGTAGAGTATGTGTGTGTAATATTTCCCTGTGATTTCCAAAGATGTTACCGGGGACGACTATTTTCTAAAGAAATAGTATTGCCATTAGATCAGTCTTTTGCTGCGTCAGGCCTCTAATCCCGAAGCACTTAAATATATGTTAACTTTAAGTACAATGTATGTCTTCAGGACATGAACTTACAGCTTATAGTAACTTTGCTATTTATAGGTAATCAATTTCCACATGGAGTTACTATTACACACACATGTACATAAACACATACTGGAGACTAAGTAGATCTCTGATGGCTTTATATAACAATATGAGGGGTGTTTTTTTAAAGGGTTTGTATTTTAAAAGAAAAAAGAACAATACATTATAAAACGCCTTGAAAGTGTTTAAACAGCTCAGTCTTATTTGGAATAAACTTGAAATGGTGCTTCTGATAAAAAAAAGGTTACGCAATTAGGGTTTTGATCAAAACTTATTTTTAGATTAATTGGAATTTGGGCTGTAAGGCTAAGCTACATCGTAAAAACTTTAAATCTGGAGGCACAAAAGCACACGACTGGACCAAAAAACACTGTTCCTGTGGCTTTCAGCTGCTGGAGTTTGAAAATATAACAAGCAGAGAGGAAGGTTAACAAAGTGATTCAGTGATGTTTATAAATACCACTTAAGTCAGTGTCAACATATGGTAATATTGCAATAAAAATGGATTTATGAAAAACTAAGAACTGGGGTCCTATCATCTGTCAATCAAAAAATAACAAATGTTACATAAATTTTTTATCTGCAAATGAAATGTAATAATTCAAGTTGATAATCTATAGGAGATATCAACAACCTCCAAAAATGTGGAAACTATACTGGCCAGTATAATACCTTTTGGGCCAGCTAACATATTAACGGACAAGAAATGTCCTAGTGATTATTGTCTTGAAGAGGAACAGACTATGTGATATGTTTCACAATCAAACAACACATCCTTTAGATCTGCAGCTGAGAACAGCATGCTCTACAAGTCATTCCTCGTAATGCAAACCAAGTGGTGATTTGTCGCACCATCCTAGCCAAACTCATTACAACCAAAGATGGTCATATGGAATTTTTAAGCTTCATGGGACAAATATTAGAATGGATAATCAAAGTTGTATTTTAAAAAGAATAAATTTCTAGGCTCTTGCCAAGTCCAATGCTCCTCTGTGGTATCTGCCAGAGTGGGAGAGAGGATGTCTCAAGGGGACCTGTGTGGTTTCAGGTCCACTCAGGCAGGGGCTGCAAAGTTCCATAATAGACCTGATCGTTCTCTCTACTAGTTCTGTTCAAAATAGCCTTGATAGCGATGAAGGATTTATGTTACGCGACCCACTTACGAAATAAAAAGTGGGCAGCGAGGGATGGCTCAGAGCCGAGAGAGCACTAGAGACACAGACAAAGGACACACAACCAAAATTCCCTCTCTGAGCTTTGAAAAATCCGGTTTTCTGATTGGTCCTCTGGTCAGGTGTTTGGTTCCCTTTGTTAACCCTTTACAGGTAAAAGAAACATTAACCTTTAGCTATCTGTTTATGACAAGGGACTCCATTCATTTCCTTCACATTGCCTCACCTAATGGTTCCCCACCTGGGGAAGAAAGTTAGGGGACTAGCCAGGGAGAGGAATGACTGTGGGGCAGCTGCTGGAATGCAAGGCGTCCCACCAGTGACTCCATCCTGGCCTTCAGGCCCACGCTAGCTGGGAGGGCTCGTCAGTCGTTGTGCTAGCTCACCTTTGCTGAGAACACCTTTTAAGGACTCTGTGGGATCAGTGTTGTGTGGTGGGCTGAGGCCCACGGGAAATTCTGCTTGGACCCACTGCCCAAATCCACTGAATTTGCAATGACAGCTGGTCGAGAGGCTTCAGCTAAGAGTTTTTTCCTCAGAAAATGCCAGTTTGTCAAAACAGAAGGTGTTTGTGGGAAGGGGTCAGTGGCTTGTCACAAAAACATCTCAGAAAAAGCATTGTGACCAGGGGAAAAGAGGCACCCAGCTTATGGGTTATTCTGTCACATTTAGCTCCTCACAACTCATCCCCCTTGCCAATGCCCAGCTTCCGTTCTTGTGTCCAGACATCCTGTTCCCCAGCACTCAATCCCCTCTCCACACCGGGGAGCAGACATGGGTCTCCAGGAGGGAGTGAAATGAAAGGAGGACAGTGGCTTTGCAGACTAGCTCTGGAAGGGGCTCCTATGTACTATGTGACTGTGGAGAAGAAAGACCAGAGATGGTTGTGTGCATGTGGATGTAAGTGTATGTCGGAGGTTGCATGAGCATGTGTGAGATTGTGAATGTGTCCGTGTGTGCATGTGTGTGAGACCGTGCATGTGTAAAGTGTGAGAGTGAGATTGTATATGAATGTGTGTACATGTGTATGTGTGTGTACGTGTGTGTGTGTGTGTGTGTGAGAGAGAGAGAGAGAGAGAGACTGTTCGAGCGGGTGACTGTTTGAGGGTGTGTGTAAACAAGTGGGTGTATGTGACTGAGTTCAAGCAGGTGTGTGTATGTGTGTGAGTGAGAGAGACTGTTCAAGTGAGTGTGCATACAGCTATGTGCATGTGACTGCGTTCAAAGCGGTGTGTATATGCGTGTGTGTGAGAGAGATACTGAGCAGCTGTGTATACAGCTGTGTGCGTATGACTGTGTTCAAGCGAGTGTGTATATGGCTCTGTGTGTGTGACTGAGCAGGTGTGTATATGACTGTGTATATGTGTGACATTCAAGCTGGTGTGTATACAGCTCTGCGCGTGAGACTGCTCGAGGGGGTGTGTATACAGCGGGGTGTACGTGACTGAATTTGAGTGGGTGTGTATATGACTGCGCTTGAATGGGTGTACATACTAGTGTGTGTGAGAGAGAGAGACTGTTTGAGCGGGTATGTATATGACTGTGTGTGTGACAGGGTGGAAGGAGTGGATTAATCCCTTGCACAGAAGTTCTTAGCTTCCCCCTACATCCTGAAAGCTCATCATTAATTGCTTGGGGGAGGGAGGGGTCTTGCTCTTTAATTATCACTTTTCGTTACCCTTCCTTCACCTCCTTAGTGAAGGGCTTACGTGCTCACAGAGCTCTTGATCCAGGGATGACATCTCTCCTGGGTCTCTCTGGGGTTTGTTTTCTTGAAGCGTCCCATCCTGCACAGATGAGAAACAACCAGTGCAGCAGGGCAGGGATGGATGGATGGAGGCAGCAGACCAGAGAGCTGCATAATCAGTAGTGTATGCATCCCTCTTAGACTCCTCCTGCCTCCAGGCTCTGTCTCATGCTCCATGGGGGTCAGCAGAGCCAGACATAGTCCTCCCCAGGGTAACACCCTTTCCTGGCATCAGCCCGACATGCTCCAGGCACCAGGGCTGGGAGGCCCTAACCCATTTAAAGTGCTCATTGAGCTAAGAGTCTTGCTAACATCCAAGAACTGGCTCCAGGCATCTGTCTGGGACCATGGGGAGAGGGAGACAAGAGAGAAAAATCAGACTCACACATGCCCTCAGTTCTGCTAATCGCATTCGCTAATCTCTGCCAAGAAAATTAATCAGACATGCACATGGATACACACACACAGACACACCCCTATGTACACACAGACACATCCCCACAGACACGTGCTGGTACACAGAGACACATGCACACAGACATGCACACACACAGAAACACTCACACAGAGACGCACACATACAGAGATGCACAGCCACCCACTCACCCCCATGCACACACAGATACACCCCCATGTACACAGAGACATGGGTGCATACAGACATGCACATCTACAGACACACAGACATGCGCGCACGCAGAAACATTCACACAGAGATGCGCGCACACAGAGACACCCCTGTCATAAGTAGATAGGTAAGGGTTAATGTTTCTTTTACCTGAGAAGGGTGAACAAAGGGGACTCGGGGTCTTTTGTTTCTCCCGGCTATGGATTGAAACTGCTTTTCTGCTAACTCCAATGC
>NC_133777.1:43472492-43475274 GCF_003597395.2 Chelonoidis abingdonii
CCCAGGGACGATTTTGGGGGGCTTCAGTGTACCAGGCACTGAATCCTGGTTGGTGGCAGCGAGATCAGAGCCAAGCTGGGTATAAGCTTGGGGGGAGTTTCATGTTAAGCCCCCAAATTTTGGATGCTAAGGTCCAGATTTGGGACAGAGGCTTTACCACATTCACACAGAGATGCGTGCACACAGAAACACCCCCATGTACACACAGACACAGGAGCATACAGACATACACACACACAGACACACACTCATGTGCATGCACAGACACACGGGCGCACCTGCTCACATCTCCGGGACCTTGGGAATAACCAACACTTTGCTAAGCTCTTACCCCAGCCGCTGGAGAGAGGAGCCCAAGCAAAGCACTGAGAGAAGCAGCAAATCCATGCACTGAACATCCTGATCTTGGGGCCAGGGGTGTTCCTTGGTGACACCTCAGATAAGACAGACACAGCCAGGGCATTGGAGTTGCAGAGTCCCACTGCACATTGGTTCCTAACAGCCTCCTCCAGCCTAGGTATGACGTGTCCCCCAGGATAACCCAGTCCAGCCATGTCCCCTGGAGACTCACTGTCTGAGTCAGTGGGGTTCAGGCTTCTCGGAGGAGCACCTCACACAAGGGTCTGCTTGGCCTAGCTGCTCACTTGGGACTCTTCTAGCAAAAGCAGAAAGGGTACGATGGGCCTGGGCCTACAAACAGCCAGCACCAGCCCTTTGGGGAATCGGGAGCCCTGGGTTCTGCTGCTGGCATAGTGCATGTCGCTTTCCTTGGCTGTGAAATGGGGCTGAGAACACTGCCTGTCCCTCAGTGTTTGGCAAGCGCTTTGAGGTCCTCACCCAGGCGATGTGCGTTTAACGGCCGAGCTGCCAAACCCCAGGGCTTTCTGGAAATTTTGCTTTTTTAAAGTTTGGTTTAGTGAATGAATCCATTAAAACAACAAAATTAGTAGCAGCCGTGACAGGCCCAAGTGGGCCCCCCTCATGCGGTCGGGGGTCTCTGACGGTCAAGGGCCACCTCTCATGGGGTCTGCTGTGCGGAGGCTTTAGCCATCTGCCTATGGCAGGCTGGAGTCCCACCCCTTCTGGGGAAATAACCCCCAAAATAATGGACTCTACGAATTCAAAAACAAGGATGTCTGCAGGAAATCCACTCAGCACCTGTCCTCATTCAGCAGTGCCCTGGCCGGGCTCCTGACCTAGCCATCCCCTCCAGCGGAGGCTCGCCCAGGAGTGCTCCATCTCCAGCTCTTGGCTTCCCTCCCTGAGGGAGCAGCAGAACTCGGCTGCCCTTCCTCAGCAGCCCTTGGCCTCCCCCTTTTAGTCCCCCCTCTACCCCAATATCGGCTGCAGGTGAAGCAGGGCAGGCCTATCTGGGCCCCAGGCCATCATTAACCCCCTCCCTGCCAGTGTGGGCCAATATGCCCAGCTCAGTATTATTATGGTAGCTCGTAGAGGTCCCCAGCTGGGATCAGTGCCTCATTGAGTTGGTGCTGCACACACAGGTAGAGAACACAGACAAGCCAGTTGATGGCTTTACAGATGGGGGATGGAGGCACAGAGCGATCTAGTGACTTGCCCAGGATCACACAGCAAGTCACAACAAGGAACAAAACCCAGATCTTCCAGTCCCCAGTCAAGCCCCACAAGCATCAGACCATCTGTCCTTGTGCCACGGTGTTACGAGACAGTCAGGCAGCATAGAATCCCGAGAGAGCAGATACTGAGAGCTGTAGGAAACCGAATGCCCAATCAATCAGCCCTTGGCCAGGGTGGTGAGGCCACCAAGACATGAAACTAGGTGCCACCAGGAACTAATTAGATGGATACAGACATGTAGTTACGGTGATGACAGAGAGCGTGATAGATACGGAGGGCTATGTACGGTGAGAGAAAGAGAGAGAGAGAGAGAGAGAGAGAAGGAGGACTATGTATGGTGATGGGAAAGATACGGAGGGCTGTGTATGGGGATGATAGATGGAGAGAGAGAGAGAGATGGAAGGATATGTATGGGGATGACAGGGAAGGATAGACAGAGACGGAGGGCTGTGTATGGGGATGACAGGGAGAGAGAGAGACAGACAGAGGGCTGTGTATGGGGATGACAGGGAGAAAGAGAGAGACAGAGGGCTGTGTATGGGGATGACAGGGAGAGAGAGAGTTCTGATGGAATACGGAAAGGTTTTTCAGAAATTTACTGCACGTTGTGTTCATACAAAAAGTTTTGAAGAAACCCAACTCGGACAAAGAACAGCCACTCATTTTATGCAAAGCAATGCATTGAAATGAGCTTTCCTGAAGCAGTAGGAGCAGCTGGGGACACAGGACTCGGAGGGAACGTCTACACTGGGGCTGGAGGCATGATTTCCAGTCTGGGTAGATGGGCCCTGCTGGAGGCAGTGCAGCTGCAGCGGCTCTGGCTAGCCACCCGAGTACAATCCCCTCTCAGGTACGTTCTCTAGTGGCCAGCCTGAGCCCCTGCCCGCACTGCTCTATTTGTAGTGCACTTTCTCAAGCAGAAGTAGCGAGTGTACATCTACCCGAGCTGGGAATTACACCTCCTAGTTTCAGGGCAGAGTACCCAGAGCATGCCTGGCCCCACGGAAGCTCCACCTGCCAGCGCTTCGCAGCTGCATATAAGATTACAAGCACTGCAACATCACAACAAACTTTCCCTGGCTTGATCACAGCCAGAGGCTATGCCCTAGACTTCCAGCTCCTTAGCTCTTTCTTGGGACATAGATGCTCAAGACCAGTGGTTCTCAACCAGGGCTCTGGAACCCCC